>NC_044398.1:2568643-2870746 GCF_006542625.1 Nomascus leucogenys
AGATCGAGTTGGACCAGAATTGAGGAAAAGCAGTTGAATGTCAATGCATTCAAGAGAGCAATTTCAATATCGTGATGGAGCTAACAGTCAGAATGTAGAGAGTGGAAGCAGAGAAGTGACCCGAGTTTGAGTGGGAAAGGAAGAGAAACAATGAAAAGAAATGAGAAGCAAGAATTTTAGATGAAGCTAATGAAGCTTATGCTTCAGGGCCCCTTACTTACACAGACTCCTTTCAAGGCCCTGGAAAGGACCCTGACCATATATTCATGGCGGTAATAAGTTTTGCACACTTTGCAATAGCAAGGTATTTTAACTGCAGTTGGCAATAAGACCATTTTCTCTTTACTGTAACTTTCCATTTTTAGTATGAGGTGCAATTAAGGGACAGTTGAATTGAAGATATATTTTGTTTGTATTTAATGGGAATCATGGTGTACAAAGTCACATCTGGGTATAAACTGCTGGCTGACCAGGTGTAAGAACAGTTTCTAGAAATACTACTGCTTTTTCTGTCCAACATCAGGACGTGACAATATCAATAAAAAGTTGGTCCATTGTTGCCAATTTAAAAGTTATTTAAAATTTTTCGCTGGAGAAAACTTGAAATTCTTCCAAATCTTGAAACGTATAATTAAATAAATTTGATAATCTTCTAAAATTGGCAACAATTCTAAAATTTAACCTGCCATTATCAATAACCAGTTATGATCCTGAAAAATAACATGCAGACTAGACATATTAAAAAGCAAAATTCAATCAACCATGCTGGGAAAAAAAGTCTGATTTTTTTTTTTCAATATAGAAAAATGCTATTACAAAATTGCCGACAGATGAAGTGATCAAAAAGTATGATGCTTCATTTTTAATCAGCTTCTTAAAAATTTGTAATTTGTTATGATTTATTTTCTCCTCTAAGTGTATATTTTTAAAACTAATTTTGTATTCTTAAGCTTTACACCACCAAAAACCAGAATATACTCATGATGTACCCAGGTTTTATTGTTTTGTTGTTTTGAGGGTAGAAGGGAGATTTGAAAAGAAGAAACAGCTACTGTACCCCTACCTACTAAGTGTGACAAACATTATTTTCTGATTTCATCCTCGGAACGCCATTTAAATTAAATTTATTATACTTGTGTAAGTGATGGAACTGAGGCTCAGTTTCCAAGATCACACTGCAAGCAAGTAGTGGAGCTGGATTTGAAGGCAGACCTGTCAAATTTCAGAGCCTGTGCCCTCTCTATCACACTACATGGTAAGGTGGAAAGAGGCTGATAACTAGAACAAAATGAGGAATGTTAAGGACATGAAATATAGTGTTTCAAGGTAATAATTGTTTGCAGGAAAATTTATATTAATTTTATTTCTTCTTTTTTTTTTTTTTTTTACAAATTTTCTAATAGACCACTCCCATGCAAATGCTCAGATTTCTCACTGCATCTTAAAAACAACAATGCTATGTCTATAATATTGAAATATTCAGTATTTCTGGCCACATATTGCAGTTCATTTATTGGCGTATAATAAAATACAATGCTGCACCTATGAAAGCGAGAATATGGATTGCTATTTAAAAACCTTAAAGAAGTGGATAATACAATGTGTTTAGAAAGTCATAAGGCCTGTGTCGAAACTGGAAAACTAGTTGAATATCTTTCATTAAAACGAATGTTTTCTCCATAGTCAATATGAAGTTTGCTAATTTGGACTTCCTGTCTTTTTCCCACTTTTATTCTGCAAGCATCTGTCGATCTTCTGTGGCAAGATGTCCATTGGCTGACTCCCATGCTCTTATGTAACAGGAAGAAAACAACTCAAGCAAATTCATGCTCTTCTAGAACGAGACTCTTCGATGTGTATAAATATATTCCTTCCAAGGTCTTTCATTGTATTATATGCTTCTACCTCTAGAAAGGGGCTTTTAGCATTTTATGCATCTGATGCTAGAATATTTCATGAAAGTGGATGTGATTATTCTTTTTGAGTTCTTCAGCATTTTCAGAAGAGAACACATTTTAAAATCTGATTATATTTCATTGTTTTAGCCAGATCAAATGTCAGCCAGAATGCCATAGTGTGATATTTCTATGTTTTTATTTTTTTTAAAATAGGTCTCTTTCTGTTGCCCAGGCTTAACTACAGTGGTGCAATCATAGCTCACTGCAGCCTTGAATTCCTGGGCTCAAAGGATCCTCCCACCTCAGCCTCTTGAGTAGCTGGGACTACAGGTGCGCAACATGACACCTGGCTAATTTTTTTTTACTTTTGTAGAGATGGGGTCTTGGTATGTTGCCCAGGCTGGTCTTGAACTCCTGGGCTCAAGAGATCCTCCCATCTTGGCCTTCCAAAGTGCTGGCATTACAGGTGTGAGCCATGGTGCCCAGCCTCAGTGTGACATTTCTAACCGTGGATTTATTTATAGAGTCTGAACATACCAAGATGATGGGAAATAACCTATGACAGATAAATTTATAGGAGGTAATTGTTACTGGATTGGAATCATCATTTTTCCCCTGAGATGGACTGTATGTGAATTTCTGGGGAAGTGAATCTTCTTATAGTATTTATATATTTCCTGCACTAATCTATATAGTGTCCATTTTTAGAATGAATTCATCAAGTTAGGATATTTTAACAGCTTTTAAAATGACTTGTTTCCAACAATCTTGTTACAAGATAGAGGTAATGACTGAATTACTGCTCTGAGACATGAGCTAAATATAGTGTCCATTTGTAGCTCATTAAATGCAGAAACTTGATCTGGGTCTCTATATGGCAAAATCTTCGATTGCTCTTGGCTTGTGCCTTAATGTATAACTGTAATGTAAATGATTAAAGCTTTTGTAGTAAGCTTACATTTCATATCATGACTTCAGTACATTTCATTAGCATCAGGGCCAAGTACCTTACCAATCTTGAGTAAATAATATTTCAAAATTTTGGTGATTTTTTAAAATTTGCTTTATGTATATATGAGAAACTAGCAAGAATTCTATTATACTATAACAAAATGCTTGGTTTGGTGTGAATCCAAATATAGTTTTATTAGTGTTGTTTTCTTTTTTAACTGACTTTGCTGTTGAATAGAATCTTGTTTAAATCTTGACTATGTGTTGTCACTATATTGACTGAATCAACTGTTTAGTTTGGTAGTAGTTTATTAAGTAGTTTACCACAGAGTTCATGTTGTGGAATTAGGGACATTAATAAAATCAAAAAAAAGAACAAATTTAGGTCTTAAAATAATTACTTGACTCTAACCCTGGCGTTTACATACTGCCCAGTACCTACTAAGCACTAACAGCTATTATTTTTTAAATGGCAGAAGGTGAAGATATTATTTAACTACACCTACTTGATAATCATGGTGAGATAAAAGCAAAACAGAGAACCAATGGAATATGTGAATGAAATGGGGATTAATTTATAGCATAAATTATGTACCCTATGATATTTAATTTGTCATTCTTTAAATGCTGACATAGTTACCACCGTATCCTGAAGAGGAGGCAGCAATCTGAAGAGGCAGACACAGGAACGTGGGCATTACTCAGGAGGATGACGAACCTACTAGAATGGGGAATTTAAAAATAGATCGGTGTCTGTTTCTCTTCAGGTAATGTAGCATATAGGTTTAGAGGTGGGCAAAGCGATGGACTTAATCATTTCTCGAGGAAGCTCTCATGCCATTGATTCTTGCCTCAACTTTGTTTCATTTAGCAGAATATATTTCTGTAAAAATTTTAAGTAACAACCAGAAATTATTATTCAGAATCCACACATTTTATTATGGCCTAATTTAAAACCTTAGGCATATAGAGATATTTAAAGTCGTATCTAAAAATCTTTATTATATTATATATTAATATAGGTTTAATAATAACTATGAGAAGAACATGTGAATAATGTTTTCCCATGCATGCCAAACTGAAGGATATATACGGACTTTGACAGAGTCTATCTGTATCCATATTTTCTTATCAAAAAGAAAAAGTGCCTATTATGCAATTAAGCATTCCTTTCTGTTATGAGTACTATAAACCTTTCATAACTACCGAGTTCTAGTGATCCAGGAGAATGTAAACATTACAAACAAATGGGAATGCTCAAAGAACATTCTTCTATGATTCTTATTTGTCTGAATTATGTTACAAACAACTAGTATTAACTAGTTAATATGACCTTCTCTTGAGGACAGGACTTTAACATGAATGTTAAAGTACCCCAAATTTCTCACAGATTTTCAGGGACTGTGAAAAATAGTGTTTCTACTTGTGAACAATGCAATGTCATAGTTAGGATCAACTAATGAACCAACCAATGAAGAAATATTTGGCTAACCTCCTAGTCTTACAGATGAAAAATTGGAAGACCAGTCTGTTCATTGGCTTGCCCCGTCTCTAAGCTGGCTGGTGAAAGCACACCAACGAGAATCCAGATCTCTTAATTCTCAGTCCTCTCCGCTTTCAACATTGCCTCATATCTACATTGTCTATTGGATTTTCTTTTTAAAAAAATCACACAGAAATGAAAATGTGCTATATTAAAGGAAAATGGATTAGAAATTTTCCATGAAGAATATCTCTGGCCTCCAACATTATTGGCAGAACATGGCTATTTTCCACAGTGTCATGGTATCACCCTGATATGGTTTGGTGTGTTCCCACCCAAATCTCACTTTGAATTGTAATAATCCCCACTTGTCAAGGGCAAGGCCAGGTGGAGATAATTGAATCATGAGGGTGGTTCCCCCATAGTGTTCCCATATTAGTGAATAAGTCTCCCGAGATCTGATGGTTTGATAAATGGGAGTTCCCCTGCACGAGCTCTCTTGCCTGCCACCATGTAAGATGTGACTTTGCTCCTCATTCGCCTTCTGCCATGATTTCGAGGCCTTCCTCACAATCATGAGGTGAATCCATTAAACCTCTTTCCTTTGTAAATTATGCAGTCTCAGGTATGTCTTTATTAGCAGGGTGAGACAGACTAATACACACCTCATCCTATGAGTTCTATTTTAGTGGCCCAGCCCAGTGGCTCATACCTGTAATCCCAGCTCTTTGGGAAGCTGAGGCAGGAGTATTGCTTGAGGCCTGGGAAACAAAGTGAGGACTCATCTCTATAAAAAATTTAAAAATTAATCCAGGGAAAGCAGAGTGGTGGCACATACCTATAGTCCCAGCTACTTGGAAGGCTGAGGCAGGAGGACAGGAGTTTGAGCCTACAATGAGCTATGATCACAACACTACACCCCAGCCTGTGACAGAGTGAGATTCTGTCTCAAAAAAAAAAAGAATTCTATTTTGATTTTCCAATTAAATATAAAGATACACTTGAATGTACTGGCTTGTCAGTAGTTATAATGTATGTAGTAGCCCAGGAAAAAATAATCATAGCATCTTGTACACTTTTAAGTACAAAACTCATGCTCTGTAAATATTTGATGATAATGATGTTTAACATCAATTTGAAACCTTTTCAAAGTAAACACAAAATAGTTATGTTGCATGATTTACTTCTCTCCTTCAGACATATGCTTAGGGTAGAAATCTATCTTCTGGATTGACTAGGTGAAGTGCTCATTAGAGACAATAGAAAGAACTGGTTACTTCCATCTCCTTTCTGGATCTATGTTTCGTTTATTCAGAAGAGTTCACCAGTTTTTAAATGATATATATCTTAGGCCACAGTATATTTTTAGCTAATTTCTGCCTCTCTGATAATTCCCCAGTCTTCAAAAATGATGGAAGGAGCTGGGAACAGGACAGTTTGTAATTCAAGTAGACCCCACTAGAGTGCACCATATGAACCAAAAAGTAAATTTAACAAATTTTTTAGGTCTAAGGATGGAATCATTCATCGCAACCCTAATCATCAAGTAACAACTTCTAAACATATAAGCAAATATGTGTACAGAAAAATATTGACTTGAAAACATAAGAAAAAAAACATAGGATTTATGTTTTCTGAATTTATACCTATTCTGCTCCATGTGACCTGCCTTCAGGGAACACTAATGTTACCTTTTGCAAAGATAAAAATCATTTAACATGTTTGTGGCATGATAAACAAGCATAGATGTACTTACCTGAATGTGACATACTACAGACTCTTATACTAAGGGTTTGATAAGCATCAATTTTATGTCCTGATAGAATGCTGGGGAGAGGAATGTTGGATGTTTCAGAACAAAGAGGAAACAAAATCAAACACCAGAAAACCCTAGCATTGACACAGAAATCATGGAAGACTAAAGTCAGCTGAAGGAACTAAGCACTAAAGCTTAGTTTCTAGATATAAATGGTCTTAAATGAAAAGATGAATGCTTCCAGAGCCCTCGAGGAAAAAGGTAAGGAAAATAAGAGACCCATCTGGGAGGACTCTATAGGGATCATGATCTCAGGAGGAGCAGAGGCCATGGTGGCCCTGGAACGTGATGGCTTGCTATGTACTCGTAACAACCTGGTGTGGCTCTAAATGTTAATTTTTAAAAAAGAGTTGATGTGGGAGAACATATCAGAGTAGGAAAAGGAAAAGAGATGGTTTAACTTTTAAAGGAAGAAAATGGCTGCTACACAGCTGAAGCAAAGAAGTCTTTATACTGTTCATTCCTGTACCGAATCACTGAAATCCTTCTCAGGGGGCAAATCATAGTCCTGAAAAATCACTCCTCAGGAAAAGTAGAGTATGCTCAAGGCTCAGAAGGAAATAAAGATGAATTGGGAGAAATGGCTCCCTGGCTACAAAACTCTGAGAAGTATTAGTGAAAACTGCTGATGATTCCATTAAAACTGCTTCTCCAGTTATATGGATTCAACAACTGAATAGATCACAAATGGAAAGAAAAATAAGGATTTACAAAGAGAATCAAAGAACATCAAAAGCACAGGCCATTCAAGCAGAAATTGTATGAATGCAGCAGCCATATGCTCACCTGCAAGTTTAAATTAATTCTGATTTTAAAAATTATCTTTACATGGGTGAACCACAGAATTCACATGCTTAGAAGCAATGAGAAGTTATCAAATCTTTGTGTTTAGTTTTAAACCAGATACATCATTTTACTACAAGGGACCCAGAACCAGCCACGTATATAAGAAATGAATAACCCAGTTTAAATCCCGTAAAGCAGTAAAGTGATGTACCACAACTGCTGAACAGGTGAATCCACCAGAAGAGTCTGGAACTATTTAAATCAAGATTATATTATGCAAGGAAAACATTCATTATCTGATAGTTAAACGATATCTCTTTAGATGATAAGAAAAAGATAATTTAGACAGGAATCTTAATATAGTAATTCCACACTGTAAGGTAGAAGGTCCCATTGCCAGGATAGATGTCTTCAGATAAGGGGAAAAAGCAGATTGAGAGACCTTTTGTGAAGGGACATCTGTAAATAACCGTCACAGTGGTACACTCACAGAACGGGACTGAACACATTCAGTGTGCTATGAAAAACCATGAAATTTAGAACCACAAAGTAATTTGGGGAATCATGCTGAACTATGTTACTTGGGCCTGTATTTTCACAGAATGATTCCCTTCTAGGCACTTACTGCATGTTTTATCCATAGGAATACACGTACGATAGCAATTTATAATAATTTAAGTTGAATAGACATATGTGTCTCAAGAGCTCTGGGACAAATTGGGAATTGGAGTGGTTTGTTTTCATTTAAAACTCAGGAAAAAACCTTCAAAATGTATTAAGTATTTTGTTTTAAGTCAACACTTCTCTCGTCTTAGTCATTTTTCTTTTGCTTTCTTTGTCTGCCTTAACAATTTCTCAGTTAAAATTCTTTATATAAAAATTGGACTTAATAAGAGGCTATTGAAAACATACTTTAAAACAACTATATCAGATAATTCAAAATGACTGAATGTACAAGATTAAAGAGATGTCAGATCACTCTATGAAAAGAAAAGGGTAAAGGAAAACCACTTGAAAATGATTCTGTTAAAGATATCCACAACATATAGCTACATGATAAAAGGCAAACTTCCAATGGTTTGTACAGTTTGACCTCATTTTAAAGATAGATAGATAACATGCATTACACGTGACCACAGTGTATAGACACAGCATAATTATTTTATATTAACAATGTTTAAATGTGAGTAGTATATTTGAGATTCTTTCTTCTTTTTACTTATTTGCATTTTCCTAATTTTCTACAATTATTGTGCATTAATTTGAAATAAAATAATAAAAAATGTATTTAAAAATAAAATGACTCATTTTCGTATTAATGCCCCCGGCATGGTTCAAGATGTCAGAACTGATAACTCAGAGGGATCTGACTACTGTATTTGGGGCCTTCGTTTTCTTTTTTTCTCAGTGAATCATGGTAGTTTACTCAGATTGAAATAGGGCAGAAGGTGAAGGGCAGGCATTTTGCTGGTGGAACTCATCACTTCAGGCTCTTTCCTCACCCTACCCAGATTCTCGGGCACACCAATCCTGCTTGGAGGTGCCTCTTGGCCTGAGTCTCCCATCACATGATTTATTTGGTACAGACCCTGCTGTGCAGCCAGACTTTGCTCCACCTCTGCGTGATTTGTCTTGAACCCCCAAGACAATACTACAATAGGCAATTGCAACTGTAAGACCGGGACAGAAGTTTAGGGATTTAGTCAAATCCCACCAGGAGAGGGATGAGGTAGATAGTATTGACTCAAGAGCTGGGAGAAGTGAAAGAGTTAGGTCAGGAAGAGGCTTGGAGAATAAGTAAGGAGCCCAGGTACCCAAGAGGTATTACTGCTATCATCCTTCCTGACTTTGTATGAATTTAAATACAGTTTTGAGGAGGGGCTAATTAGTCCTAAAGAGGATCTTTCTAAATACTTAGCAATTTATAAATGTACTAAAAAGAAGTCAGCATTTTGTACCCATGTCAAATGACCCTTGATGAGGCTGTCTCGCTATTACTTTTCCTGGAAAGCTAGCTTTCATTATAGCAGAAAAGACCTCACCATGCACACTCTGCTGGGTCACCAACAGGCAGCACCAGTGTCTGGTTTATGGCTTCAGAGGTAAGCAGAGGTCCAAAGACAGTGAAAAAAAAAATCAGTATGCTTGAAAGCATTTCAAATTAATGTTAAAATAAATTCAAGGAAACGCCATTAGAAAAGCCAGAACTTTGCTGAACTCCTTGCATTTATTTTATAGTTTAATATTGTTTTTATTTTAAATAACAAATGGGAAGAAGGGCAATATAATCTCAGTGTTTAGAGCATTGAAGCTTCAAATCTGCATACATGAAACAGATCACTGGCCCTATGATATGTTACAATGATCCATATACTCCTGTTTGCACACACACACGCACGCACACTCGAGAATTTCTGGCAATAAAATTTTATGCATTTACTTTAAGGATTTGGTCCTTATAAAAATGCAAATACTTGTTGGAGTGGGTGATATAATAAAGCCTTGAGGCCGGGCGCGGTGGCTCACGCCTGTAATCGCAGCACTTTGGAAGGCTGAGGCGAGCAGATTCACTAGGTCAGGAGATTGAGACCATCCTGGCTAACACGGTGAAACCCCATCTCTACCAAAAATACACAAAAATTAGCCAGGTGTGGTGGCAGGTGCCTGTAGTCCCAGCCACTCGGGAGGCTGAGGCAGGAGAATGGAGAGAACCTGGGAGGCGGAGGTTGCAGTGAGCCGAGATCGCGCCACTGCCCTCCAGTCTGGGCGGCAGAGCGAGACTCTGTCTCAAAAATAATAATAATAATAATAATAATAATAATAAAGTGTTGGTAGTGAGAAGGGAAGATGAGGATGCTGGAAAAGCAGCAGTGGAAGAAGGGAATGGGAGCCTCAAAGACAAATGAGACCCTCTTCATGATTTGCCTGTGATCAATACTGGATCTCTAGAATAAGCTTTATACTTTCTGCAATTCTTTTGCAAAGAAATGTGCAAATAATTCTGGTGGTTTCCCTACGACTTTTAGGAGCCGGTCCCAAAACAATCTTCTTTCATAAAGAAGTAAAGCGATAATAATAAACAAGTAGTAAGCAGTTTCTTGCTATATGCAGACACTCTTACCAGGATGTCCTATTTTATAACTCATCCAGGACAATGTGTGTGTGTGTGTGTGTGCGCACGTGCGTGCAAGCTAAGAAATGAGAATATCTTAAGAATGATGGGGAGAAATAATTGAAATTCAGCATTTTTATATTCAGTGTCTTAATAAAAACTAAGGTTTGAGTAAGTAAAGACATTGCAGGGGTTTTTTTTGTAATTTTAAGATTAAATTAATTTCATATATATCAATTCATTACTTAAAAGTTTACATGTGTATGTATAATTTAGAGAGCTTTAAACTTCTCTATTAATGTATTAGTTCAAAGTAAGGAGTTATAGTATATATTGGCCAAATGCAATAAATATTAATAGTCACTGTATCAGTAAAGAGTCTTGAATTTAAACTAGCTTTATGAAACTCAGAAAAGACATTCAACTTTAAAAAGCATTGAGGGTTATTGCTTAGGATTATGGCCTCCAGCTCCCTCCATGTTGCTACAAAGGACATGATTTGGTTATTTTTTATGCCTGTATAGTATTCCACTGTGTATATGTACCACACTTTGATGGACACCTAGGTTGATTCCCTGTCTTTGCTATTGTGCATAGTGCAGCAATGAGCATATGAGTGCAGGTGTCTTTCTGGTAGAATGATTGATTTTCTTTTGGGTATATACCGAGTAATGGGATCGCTGGGTCAAATGATAGTCCTAAGTTATTTGAGATATCTCCAGACTGCTTTCCACAGTGGCTGGATTAATTTCCATTCCCACAACAGGGTATAAGCATTCCCTTTTCTTCACAGCCTCTGACTGGTATGAGCTGGTATCTCATTGTGGTTTTGATTTCCATTTCTCTAATGATTAGTGATGCTGGGCATTTTTTCATGTGCATTGGCTATTTATATATCTTCTTTTGAGAAGTGTCTGTTCACGTCCTTTGCCCACTTTTTAATGGGGTTATTATTATTATGATTATTGCTTGTTTATTTATTTAAGTTCTCTATAGATTCTGGATATTAGTCCTTGGTTGGATGCATAGTTTGCGAATATCTTCTCCCGTTCTGTAGGTTATCTGTTTGCTTTGTTGATAGTTCCTTTGGTTGTGCTGAAGCTCTTCAGTTTAAGTAGGTCCCACTTGTCTATTTTTGGTTTTGTTGCATTTGCTTTTAGGAACTTAGCCAAAACTTCTTTGCCAAGGCTGATGTCAAAAAGAATTTTTCCTAGGATGTCTTCCAGGATTTTCATACTTTGAGGTATTAAATCTTTAATCCATTTTGAGTTAATTTTTATATCTGATGAAAGGTAGGGATCCAGCTTCAGTCTTCTGCATATGGCTAGCCAGTTATCCAAGCACCATTTACTGAATAGGGAGTCCTCTCCCCATTGCTTGTTTTTATTGGCCTTGTCAAAGATCAGATGGTTGCAGGTGTGTGGCTTTATTTCTAAGTTTTCTATTCTGTTCCATTTGTCTGTGTCTGTTTTTGTACCAGTACCAAGCTGTTTTGGTTACTGTGGCATCATAGTATAGTTTGAAGTCAGGTAGTGTGATAGTCTTTACACAAATTATATATACCCTTCCATATACCCTTCAATTTGATGGTTACCATATTCCTCTAACCAGTGTCCTTTAAGAATTAAAATATGATTAAAAATACATACTCACAAGACTCATAAAGATTAATTGGGACCAAATAACAGGAAGAACCCAGTATAAACTCTTGAACATTATAGGGCCATGTTGATTTTGCTCTGTAATAACCATCTCAACTTTTAGTGAGTTAAAACAACACCATTTATTTAACTCATAGATCTAAGCGTCAATAATTTGGGCTGAGCTCAACTGGGCCATTGTACCAGTCTCTGCAGGGGTTCCCTCGTGCTTCTGCAGCTGGCTGCTGAATCAGCTGAGATCTGGTGAGCTATTGGCTCTGGTGGTTGGGTTCCTCTCCATATGGCCTCTCATCCCCAAACAGAGTAGCCCGGGCTCCTTTATATAGCTGTCATAGGGTTCCAGAAGCCACAAACAGAAACATGCCAAGCCTTTCAAGACCAAGCTCAAAACTCACTGGATGTTGCATCTGTTGCATTCTATTGGCCAAAGCAAGTCACAAGATCAGCTCACATTTAACCTCTTGATGAGAGGAGGTGCAAAGAATTGTGGCAACTTTTTCAATCCAACATGACCCTCACTTCATTTCCCTTCTTTTTCCTACACACTAGCAAAATGTCTTCACTCTCAAATTGATGAATTAATTTGAAAAAATTATTTTCAATTTATTGTCTTTGAAACAGCACACACTTCTCCAAAGCAGACTTCTTTGTCTTCCTACATATCTTCCTGTTCCTGAGGTTATATTTACATAGGACTTTACCATTTACAAAGTCCTTTCACCAAATGGATCACTTCATGTAATTCTCACAACAATCACAGGTAAACAAAGCAAGAATATTAATTTTCATTGCATGATAAGGAACAGTCACTAAAATAGGTTAACTTGGACACTGGAGTTCACTTGCATTTCAAGAATCTTGTTAGCCAGTTGTTGAATACAACTATTATTAAAAATTAAAGTTTAGTGGGGGAAATCTCACAACTTCATGAAATAGCGTGATCTCAAATCCATTATTTTCACCTTCTCCTGAGTTTCCAGCAATCTGCGACAATTTGACTGTTTTTCTTTCATCAAGTTTACCTCTTGTTTTTCAGAGTGACTATTTCAAACCTATACCACTGAAAATCTGTGTATTATCATACCCCTTTTGTTTTTCAATGGACAACTGGCCTCCTATTTCATGGTAAAATAGAAGCCACAAGATAGGAGGAAGCCTTGTACCTTCCTGCCGCCTCATCCCCAAGCTTCCCGTTGCTCCTAAAGGTCATGTTCACCCTCCTAATTAGGATGATGGGAGAAGCATCTCGCCTCCTTCATAAAACTAATGCCTGCACTTGCAATCTAGATCCCGTTTCCAGCAGTTTCTCCAGAGATTTAATGCCATAAATTAACTACTTTCTCACCTGAGGTTTCAAAACAGTTGTTCTATACTGGGGCTTTTCCCATCAGTATTTAAAGGAGCTTAATTCTCTTCCCCCACCCTCTACCCCAAATTTCTTTTCTTTTTATGTCTCCTGTCCTATCTCATTCTCACGTCAGACTCTTCACAGACACATTTATGGAAATAGTTGCTTGCAATAGGCTCTATACCAGGAGCACTCAGCACTCTGAAGTTTGGCAGGCTCGATGTTTCCACTGAAACCCCCTGGTTCACCATTGCCGATGGACTTCTTGTGGCCAAATCCAGTGGGTACTTTTGTATCATACTCGACAAAGAACCTCAGAAATATTAAATTGATGAAAAAGTTGAATCAGACAATTGTGTCACCTTCAGAAGCAGGAGTCCCCACATTAGTATTAAACTAAGTGGAATTCAGAGCAAAAGCTATAAAATGAGAGTCATTTTATACTCAGATAAAGGAGAAGGAAAAGGGAAAAGGAGAGTCATTTTATACTCATAAACTTTAAAATTAACAAACATTTGATGTGATGGAGATGCTAATTACACTGATTTGACCATTATACATTGTATTCATGTATCAAAATATTCACTGTACTCCACAAATATGTACAATTATTATATGTCAGTTAAAAATAATAAAAGTAGAAAATATTAACAGAGAAAAAATAAATTTCATTAATTTATAGATAAATAAATTACATTTTAAAAGTGATATGCAAAACCCATCACTTCCTAGGTTCTTTTTTTTGCTACATTTTACTATTATCTGGAGGTTATTGGCATCTATTGTGTCTACATGGTAGAAATACCATAGAAGGGTATGCTACTTACTGCACGTGCCTCGCAACTCCACATTCAGTGATGTGATGTTGGTACCTTGAAACTGGCTATGGTGGAAACATTTGCACCATGGAAATCAGGATTTGATTTATTGCTTTGTTGATTGTCTAGACTTTAAAAAGTGATGAAAAATGTTCACAAGGATTAAATTTAAGATGTTTTATGTCTATAGCTATTACACTGTGAATAGCATAAAAAATTGAGAAAATGTTCTTTGGATGTTTAAATCTTACTATCTGATTTAGCAAAGAAGTCACCTCACTAATGAACAAATAAAGTTCCAACATACGTCTTTGATGCTTCACTTCTTTCTTTCCCAGTAACATAAATGAAAATATCATCAATATTCATGTCAGAACTACACACAGGGAACCAGGTGCTAAACATCTCCAGCCCAAGTTGACAAAACTCATACGGTTAAAGTAGATACACAAAGTCAGACCCTGTGTCCCAGGCTTAGGATTCTTTTTCTCAAACCACTTGGTTTCTCTTCTCAAAGAGATGTGGGGCAGAGGGATAGGATTACAATAGTTGATCGTAGAAAACCATCTATTCCTTTCTTTCATTTCTGCATATCTCATTTATTCATTTAAATCTGAAGGCTACCTGAGTGGATTTACATGCAAAAATTTTAAATTTTTGTTTTTAGGAGAAAAGCAATACTCAAGCCCACTTTTTACACTATGTCTCCCAGCTGGGAGGTCAAATTAATACTAAGCCCATGGGCTTTAGAGGAGACCAGATGTGTACTCTGTCACTCATTAGCTGCATGACCCTATTCTGTCCAAGCCTCTGTCTCTTCTCAACTGTAAAATGAGAATTATAATAACAATGATGATAATTGCATGGAGTTTTATCAGGTTTAAATAAAATAATGAATATAATTGATACAAATCAATTGGCACATACTGAACATTCAAAACATGTTAGAAATCATTAAAATTACTCTTTTACTAAGTTATAGGGTGTGCTAGGAGGAAATAGGTAAGTGCGGCAAATGATGTTTCTTGGTTGACCCAGTCCCATCTGTATTCCTTCTCTCTAGTTACTGTCCCATAACTGTGTGGGGGTTTCAATGCGACCCAGTTAGGGCCAATGAAGTGAATACAAGGTTTTTGTAAAGAGGTAGACTTGACTTTTGCCACTGTCTCCCCTCTATTTCTGCTCCCAGACGGAGGAGCTATGAGGCAGTAATCATGAGGATAGATGCTTGCATGCTAATGATGGTACTACATGAAAGACATAAAGAGCTTGGATCCTTGATAACACTGCTGAGCTGTTAGAGGCTCTGCACTGCCAATCTCCGGACTTCTTCCTATGTGAGAAAAATGAACTCCAGTCTATTTAAGCCACTACAAGAGTGTTTTCTATTATTTGATATGGAAAATATTTTTAACTAATAAAATGTGTCAAAATTAGAGGTAGGGGTCAGGGAGAAGGAAAGAGGGCAGGGACAGAGAGTGAAGGGTGGGGAAAGGAGACAGAGACAGAGAGCAAGACAGAGTTCATGAAAAATGGTGGTTTATTTAACTCAAGAATCAGCGCCTTCCAATCATCAATACTATATATTTTCTTATCAATGATTGATTACATAGTCAGGAAATTTATACAATGGCAGCAAATACCAAATAACAATTTCTATAATTCAAGATATTTCCTATGAATGAAAACAAATCCATTTTATTCCTAACCCTGAACACATTCAAGTATGCGAAAAATACATGGCAGTAGACAGGAAATTAAATCTGAGGAAAGGTTACATAAGAACATAATGGACTATATAACTGTCAGAAGGAAATACTTTCTTATATATAAAACATGCTGTTCAAATCTCTCATAAGAGAAATATAAATTTCTATTATGTATAGCTGAACTTCTAGTGAAATTCTTCTAATGAAGAATTCTTTGAACACAGGATATATGAGCTATAACAGTTGATACAGTCTTGCCAAGAGTAGCTAATCTGGAGCAAGTTATCATTTTTAAAAAAGATGCTGAAAATGATAAGCAACATTCATTACAATTAATTTAGGAAAACATGTTATTCTGTTTCTTACCTAACATCCTTTATTAAAATTACAGGGAAAAAATAGTATTTAGCCATGCGGGACTTCTTCAGCAACACTCATTTTCTGCCTACAGTAATGTTTAGAAAAGCACTGTAAGTGCTTAATGTTTGATGACTATGAAAAAATTAAAGCTTCCATGAGGCGGCATTGTCTTAGTTCGTTCAGGCTGCTATAACAGCGTACTGTAGACTGGGTGGCTTATAAACAACAGAAATTTATCTCTCACAGCTCTGGAGGCTGGGAAGTCCAAGATCAAGGCACCAACAGGTTCAGTGTTTGATGAGGACTGGCTTTCTGGTTCACAGACAATGCCTACAATGTGTTTTCACATGGTAGAAGGGTGAGGAGTCTTGCTGAGGCCTCTTTTGCAAAGATACTAATCCCATTTATAAGAGCTCTGCTCCCATGACAGGCCCCACCTCATAACATCATCTCCTTAGGGGTTAGGATTTCAATACGTGAATTATAGGGAGGAGGGGGGAGGGGGTGGGCATGAACACAAACATTCATACCATAATAAGCATCTTAAGCAGCTAATAGTACAATCAATTAAATTCTTTCTCTTTTCAAAGTATGACTGATTTTCTACACAAAGAAAGGAAAACACCTGGAAGGTGCTCTGAACTGAAGGGGGTTGAAAGGACAAGTTCTCAGGTGTCTGGCTCTTTAGAGGGCATATGTTCCTGGGTAGCCTAGATGCAGTACTGAGTTAGAAGCTTCCAAAGGCACCAAACCATGAGGAGATAGTTTAGTCCTGACAAACCCCACTTCAGTTTACTGGATCCAGCGGGTTTCATACCCACTTGCCTTGGCCTAGCTCCAACATCTCTCCAGCCCTGCCTGTTTCTGTCTCCTGTTATCTATGACATCAGCTCACCCAGCCCTTTCATTACTCTGTATTTGGTTGGTATCCTTTTTTCCATTCTTTCCCCTTGTCAGAATGATTTTCTGATTCTTTCCATGTTTGATTTCCTTTTTTTCAGGCTTGTTAATCAGAATAGCTCCTCAGACCCCTCAGAATTACATTGTGCACATTTTCCTTCCACTGTAAATATTCCAGCTAGCAATGGCTTGGTAATGGGCTTTCCTAGGTACTCACTGTCTATCTATTTAATAACCTATGTTAGAATTTTGCCAGGCATTGATCTGCATTTGCCAAATCCACCCTTCAAAATTTAACTTTTAAAAATTGTGACATGTCCAGGTGGGGTGGGCTTACGCCTATAATCCCAGCACTTTGACAGGCCAAGGCAGGCAGATCACCTGAGGTCAGAAGGTGAAGACCAGCTTGGCCAACATGGTGAAACCCTGTCTCTACTAAAAATGCAAAACTTAGCTGGGCGTGGTGCTGGGTGTCTGTAATCCAAGCTAGTTGGGAGGCTGAGGCAGGAGAATCACTTGAACCCGGGAGGTGGAAGTTGCAGTGAGCCGAAATCATGAAACTGCACTCCACCCTGGGTAACAAGGGCAAGACTCTGTCTCAAATTTTAAAAAAAAAGTGACTTTTTCTACTTCTGGAAACTAAACTCTTTGCCATGAACTTCAAAGCTTACAGAGTGGAGATATCTCTAAGAATCTCAGGTATGATTCATGTAAACCTAGAGTTTTAATGACATTTAAAGAAGCAAATGATTTTCAATAAGTGCTTCACTTAAGCTGGTCTTTTGTGCCCTCTTAACAACATTTACTTTATGAATCCCAGTTTAAGTATCATCTTTCTTGATAGAAAAATAAAACAGACAGTTGAGCTTTGTCTTTTCTCTACCATCTGTTAACATACCACCTGCCCCAAGCCTTGGCCATGTCTCTTTTTTGTTGTTCCTGTTCTGGACTTAGCTTAAGAAAAAGATCACTCAAAACCTTCTGAAAATATTGTCAGCATTTCTGCCAGAGTCAGCACATCCTACACTTGAGTCTTTCTGATATTATCCTTCTAAGTTTCTGTCACTTGAACACATGGATCCTTGAAATTTTAAGTCTTCTTTTATCTATTATGTGTTTCCTTTGAAAACCTCTGTTGATTGAAATGGACACTGGGTAGAGGAAATAGCAGGAAGCACAAAAGAGGAATTGCTTTTCTACCTGGGTTATACGTCTGACAAGTCCCCGAGTTCGCCTCTTGAGAACATTGTGTTTTCTATGTTCTTCTGTCTTTGATTTTTCTCTCTCCTCTTTTCACCCAAATGCCCTCCAAACTTTCAATCCTCAAAATCATAGATTTCCACATGTTTCTCTCTGCCCTTTGTGTTCAATTTTCTTCATATGAGCCAGGAACATTCTTCCATTGCTTGACTTTCGCCTCAGATGCCACTTTTCCACATTGGGTGATAATTACAAAATCACCTTTACCTTTAAGTACTAATACTTCAAATCTCTTTTCCCCATTCTTCATAATCATACAACATCCAAGGCAATATTGCTCTTCCTTCCTCCTCTCCCTTCTTCCTCCTCTTTCTCTCCCACCCTTACTTTACCAAATGTTTTGGTGCTTGCTCCATGCCAAATACACAGGATATACACGAGATCAGGAACTTACAGTCTTAGGACCCTGTAGATTTTAATCTCACATGGAACCTTGATAGTATTTAATGTGCTTATTTATATAAACCTATAAGTATTGATCTGTAAGTATTTAATCAGTAAGTATTGTTTATTGAGTTCCTAGCATATGCATAAAACCAGGCCAGGAAGTAAAATAAAGTGAGGTGGCATAGTGAGGTTTGGTTTACAGAAAGAAAGTGGGCTTTGAGGTTAAGTCAGGCCTGGATTTAAAACCTTGCACCAGTACCTTGCAGTTAGCCTTAGGTGAATTATCCCAATCTCCTCAACTACAAAAGGAAGGTTACAGACTTGTAGGATGGTTATGAGAACTGTGTGTGTGTGTGTGTGTGTGTGTGTGTGTGTGTGTGTGTCTGTGTGCATGACAATCTAATCTGGAAAAAGATTTTGGATATAGTATCCCTAGGATTGACCAAAATATAGTCTATATCATATCTATAAGAGAACAAATTCATTATTTTCTCCAAGCTACAAATCTTTCAATGAAAGATTCTCCTTAAAATGATATTCCACTTTATTTTCCAATAAATTAAGAGTTTCTTGGCCGGGCACAGTGGCTCACGCCTGTAATCCCAGCACTTTGGGAGGCAGAGGCGGGCGGATCATGAGGTCAGGAGATCGAGACCATCCTGGCTAACACGGTGAAACCCCGTCTCTACTAAAAATACAAAATATTAGCCGGGCGTGGTGGCAGGCACCTGTAGTCCCAGCTGCTTGGGAGGCTGAGGCAGGAGAATGGAGTGAACCTGAGAGGCGGAGCTTGCAGTGAGCTGAGATCCTGTCACTGCACTCCAGCCTGGGCAACTGAGTGAGACTCCATCTCAAAAAAAAAAAGAGTTTCTCTATCTCACAGGAGGAGTCATCACATTTAAAGTTCAACTATTGTACCATTGACTATCATATTGTTTTAACTAAGACAATTTTGCATAAAATAAATGATTGAGTTTATTTTTGGAAGTATTTAACGATGTGTTGTTTTTTTTACCTCATGGACAAGAATCAAACATAGGAGAAAGTGGTACAATTGCAATATTGATTTAAAGCTTTTAGAGCTCCCTAAGCATCTTTATTAAAATCACCACACTTGAATTAGTGTGGGCAGAAAAGCCTTTCTGGCATTATTATATTATTCAGATTGGCATAAGACAGGATATTACCCTAGTCCTTCTTGTTTTTTTGAATGTGCGCTTCATAATTGGGTCAGTTTTCAGAACACAACGCTGCTTCCTTCCTGTGGTCAGTTTTGCCTATCACCAAGCTCAACTCTGTGTCTGCAACAGACACATCTTCTCTGCATAATCTGCAGGCCCACAAAGATATGCCACTGTTATCTCTTGGTAGTAACATCCATTGACATGAACCCTCCTCCCATCTGTTCCTCCTGTGACCCAGTCTGCTTCTGGCTTCTGCCTCCAACAATTGTGTGTGATCCCATTCCTGTCCTTGAGTCTTGAGTTTCTGATCCATATCTTGATTCCCATTCAAAGACTCTGGCTTGCATTTGTACTAACAGTTCTATTCACTTGGGGTTTTCTCAGTGGTAAAATCCACACCATTTGGGCATTCATTCACTCAATAAATCTTTTTTAAATAGCTAATAGGTATCAAGCACCCTGACTTGAAATCTAGTTCTTCAATTTGTTCCTTATTCTCTAAAAGAGAGACTTAGACAACACTTTTCCCACCCCCTTCCATATGTAGTTAATATGATGACTTTTAACTGTCATTCAGTCACATCTGGCTCTTGAGCCAATACTGATCAGTAGGACATGTAGCACTAATGGTGGACCGAGTCTGCCGTTGGTCTTTCTGTTGTGGACCCAGTATCCAGTGTACCTGAAATTAACCCACCACATTGCAGCCCTCTCTTACTTCCTGCTATATTGCCCAATCCACAAAATAAGGTCTATGTTTTAGTTCTCCAAGTAGCATCCTAGTCTCCCTCCCAGGCTTGGGATGTGCCTTAAGTCAGACTACTTTTGGGGACCCTGACACACACAGCTCCTGCCTATATATGTCCGTCGTCACTACCACAACCAACCGTTCTGTGCACAGTCACTCATATTCAGTCTTATCCCAAGCAGAACTAGATCACATGGCTGGTTTTGAGAATTGCCTGTTGATGGTCCCATCCACCATATTAGATCTTATGTAACACCCTCTAGAACAAAAACGCACCACTTTGGGACTTTTTAGTGCGTTACAGTTCCATAAGATCTTTCCACTCTCCCATCCATTCCCCATTCTGTTGAGGTTTCCTTCTTGATCCCCACTTCAGCCATATTGCTCAGTTACAGTGTGCCCCAGGCCTGAGCTTGTCTAAGTTATGACACATGCCAATACTAAGATAATGATATAGCCTGTCATACAAATCAGGGCAATTTTGAAAGTAAAATAGGATTCTATTAATAACTGAACCGAGGCAAGAAGTATCAGCATGAACTGTCCCAGGCAAACCAGGTGACCCTAACCATAACAAACATGATGGTAAAAATCCATATTCTGCTTGTATGAGCCTTTCTTCAGTGCTAGAAATGGTCTTATGAGAAGCTCAAGATGTTTTAAACATCTAAATATTAATTATGCCAACCTCCAGACTGTCGTTTTTGTTAAACATACATGCTAATGAATGCTATCAAACAATTGTATTGAATAGATCAGCTCATTTACTCAGGGTCTATTTTGTAGCTAATATTATCTGGCACAGATACTAGCATAGAGTGGTTTTAAAAAAAAAGTACTTATTGAATCTGCCATAGTTGTAAGGTTATCTTTCTGCACAAAATAAATATGCAAGGGGAGCTATGTAAAGATTTAATGATGGTAAGTCATATGAGGATAAATGTGAGTGAGGGTATTTTACAACTTCCATCTTCAAAATGGTCCAGCTACTCAGGATGCTGAGATGGGAAGATTCCTTGAGGCCAGGAATTCAAGGCTGTAGTGCACTATGTTGGTGCCTGTGAACAGACACTACACTCTAGCCGGGGCAACATAGCAAGACACATCTCAAAAAAAATCTTCTAAGTCAAAGATTTTTCTCCTGTATTTTATGACACAGAACCTTCAGTTTAAATGGGTACACACTTGTGCCCTTCAACAGACATGGTATTTGGGGGTGTGGCCTGTTAACGAGATGTACGCCCCACCTTACTGAGCTTTTTACTAAAGAAGCAACTACTTTCAAAGCAAAAGCATTTATCAGATAATATCATGGCTAATGTCTTCACTGGAGAAAAAGGAAAGAAAAACAATGAACTCAAGAATCCCACAGCCTCCCCAAACTTCCAAACTTATACCTTTTACAGATGCGTATGTTGGAGATATGCCATTTCAAGTCCATTGCCATATGCCATTTACAGAAAGGAAGCAGAGTCCCCCTGAGCACTGAAGTCAGTTTTTCCTTTTAAGAAAAGGCATGGCAGATGGCCAGAGGACTTGAGAACCTTCATAGTGTCATAAATTGTTGTTGTTGATATCAGAGAGAAACAAGATTCTTCATGGGGAATATATCTGGATTAGTATGTATAGTGCCAGGTGTACAGGCCCTGGAAAATGATGGCTTGTGTTTAAATGGTAGACCAGGTACTGTATAGACATACAAATAGCCTTGAACAAATTACTTAACATCTCTGAATATCCGTTTCCTCATCTGTAAAATAGTGAGTTTTGTACATATCTCAAAGGGTTATTGAAAGGATCAAATGAACTAATGGTTGTAAAGTGCTTTGTAGGAGTTCTGGTCACAGGAAGTATTTAATAAATATTAGACATCATTATTATCAAACCCATCAAACATACCCAACAAAGAGGACAAACCCTTGGCATGTGTATGGCTACACCCTGAACCAAGAACACTTGCTTCTACTGAATACAGACATTGGCTCAAAAAACTTCTGATGGAATTCTTCTAAACATAGTGCCCCAACTACTTGACCCAGATGAAATCTGTATCACAAGGAATGGACAGCTAGAAGTGGTGCTCACTCAAGAGCACACCCAAAAATGCATTTAAAAATAGCATGTGCAGGCATTTGTGGTGGTTTTCATGTGGGAGGTGAGTTGCCTGACAAAAATAGGGAAGGCAGGCTCAATTTGGCAGACGCTGACATGCGTAACTCCCATTTCAGTGGGAGCTTCACATGCATACGTTTAAACTTTGACAGTGATCTTATAAAATACCTCCCCTGAGTAAGAATGCTGCTGATATTCCACAGAGGTTTTGTCTGTAAAATAATCCCTTACACCGTATATTCTCCATCTCACTTCCTTACACCAAGATTATTTTAAATCAGATGTGAAAAGAACAGGCACCAGGCTTTGTACCTGGGGTCTTAACTAGACTTAATGAGAATTAAGCAGTAAGATCTTAGATGCAAAAACTGTTAAATGTATTCATCAACTGAAGTTCTTTTAGCACTTACTTTGTACCAGGAACAGAGCTGTGCATGAGTGATGGAGAAATGGGTGTAATGTGATTCTTATACTTAAGGAAAATGTAGTTTTGATAGGTGAGAAAGATACATAGGCAAACAATTATGACACAATAGGTTTGGTGGTAGACTAACTTACGCAGTGATACAAGCACAGGAGAAAAGGATAATTAAACGCTCTTCCCAGAATCATGTAAGTGGTTATAGTGGCAGGGTTGAGTCTAGTATAAGTGCTCCTGCCTGCCATTCTATTATCCTGGCTTCAACAACTCCTAATAATAATTTAATACCTTGGATTTACATTTTTACTATGTTATTTTGCAATCGCAAATCCCTCTCACATAAATCATCTCACTTTTTGTAAAACGATCATGCCCCTCCTTTCCGGTGTGGTTGTGCTTTGCTGGGTAATGAGAGTCTGCATACCATCTCAGAGTAACTGCTTTCGTAAGGCAATAGCACTCTCCTCATCAGTGCTGAGAGGCAGCAGTACAATAAGGCAGGAGAGGCTGGAATGAGACATTGTGAATGTTAAGAATGGCCAATCAATATACAATTTCTGCCACCTAATGGTTTTTCAAAGTTATTTGCATGCTTGATGCAAATTCTTTATACCAAAGTATAAAGATTTGCCTGATAGTTCAACAATATAAGGGACTGTGACAAGAAAAATGTTTTAGTGTTTCATCATGTGACAAAAGCAATGTTTACATATAGAGCTTAATTTTTGAGATCTGATAACACACTTCCTAAATGTCAATATTAACTTAAATAGAAATAAGGAATAATTACATAAAAAAGGCATTACACTGCTTGCTTGTGTTTACACCATTGTGAGTATTAGTTCTAAAATCAATTTTTTTTTTCTTTAGAGGAGTTGTCAAGGAAAAAGTTAAAATTAGAATAGCTTTTGGGGACTAGGTAAGGGAAAGAAATGTCATGCAGGGAGATTCAAAATATTTGAAAGAAGTTAAAGGTAGGGAGCTTTAAGCCTTGCTTTTGATGGAAATCTGAAAACATTTTAACAAAATTCTTGAATCCTCTGTTATAAGATGGGGAGTAAATCAATGAATTGAGTGAAGTGAAAGAAACACTCAAGTATGTTCTTTCTTTAACTGAAGGAAGAGTCATCTTAGTCATTTTAGGAAGAGTCATCAAAGGGACACAAGCTCAAATAAGGGGAATAAGTTATTATTTGCTTGTCTCTGGTGAAGATGCATTCTATCTGTGAAAACTGCTTTATACCCTAATAAAAACATTGCTTCTCTTCTCTAGGAACATAAACAACTGTAGTTTTGTTTTCTTCCTTTTCTCATAGCATTAGTGATTTTGACATGGCATAGATTACATGGTACATTGGTACTAAATGGAACATAATGTACCAAATGTAATCATCACTCAAGACAAACAAATATTGTCTTCACATCGAGGTTTAGGAGAAACCACAAAACAGCATATTATTAAATATTCAGCATATTTCCTCTCTTCTCTTCATCAGAAATTGAGTATTGCATTGGAGTATACTCAAAGTGAAAAGTTGGTATGTTTTTCCCAATAACACACCTGCTCTCTAAATAGAGCTAGCTTCTATTTCGAGAGACCTAACTGAGATCACATCATACAATAAATTTCTTGTTTCCTTGGGTTGTGTTACAGTGTACTGCCATGACAAGTGAGCTATATCAAGTCCAAGAAAGTCTGAGTTAATAAATTAACTCCTTTTGGTCAAATTGATAATTAATATTGTTCAAAATTTTGATTGATAAAACCATTAAGTCTACAAATATTTTCCCATTTCCCTTTGATGTCAACACTTTATATATTCTATGGACTTAACTCTTAATTTATGGAGTCAGAAAAATTGTGTTCTAATCTCAGGTTTGCTGCTAATGAACTATGACACCTTGGTCAGGTCACTAAATTCACTGTCACTCAATTCCCTAATCTGTAAAATGAAGTGTTTTATGAGATGATTCCTAAGACATTTTTCACCTCAAAAATTTTCATTCAATTCATGAAATTATAATAGAATGCATTCTCTCAGCATTTTTATGACTACAAAATCAATAATAAAATATTATGACACGTCATTTATATTATATATTATGTATATATAATATGTCATATATTAAATTACATATAAATCAACAAGTGAATCATGATTTAGGATTGGGACTGGATCAAGACCATTTACAGATCTCTGTCAGTTTCAGAAGAAAATTAATTTTGACTAGATTCAAGGACCTCAAAGGTGCTAAACATTAAGTTACTATTTGTTTTATTGAATAGTTGAATTCCATTCAGTCATGTTAGATATTTCCTAGTTGAGTCCTAAAGGATAACTGTTTCTTAACAATAAAATCAGCAGAACTATTGTGCATATTATAACATTGCATTTCTAAAATTGTTCATGTATTTTTACCAAGTTCCTTTTGTTAGACCTAGGGGAGGAATAGACAGTGATACAAGTTTTAGAAGTTGGGACCTTGAAAATGGAGTGTGTAGGAGGAACTAGTAGCCATGACCGAGTCCTACTTCTCCCTAAATTGGTTATAACATGTAATTAAAACAATGTATTATTTTCTGTGCTTATTAAATACAGTTTTCTAGTCAGTTTTTTTGTTAGTAAACTTTATTTTTTTTAGAGAAGTTTTTGATTCACAGTAAAACTGAGCAAAAAGTGCAGGGAGTTCCCACATATCTTTATCTACACACACACACACACACACACACACACACACACACACATCCTCTTCCTCTTTCATTATCAACATCCTCACTAGAGTAGGACGTTTGTTACAATTGGTAAACCTACACTGACATACCATTAGCACCCAAAGTCCGTAGTATACATTAGGGTTTATTCTTTTTTTTTTTTTTTTTTTTTTTTGAGACAAGATCTTACTCTGTTGCCTAGGCTGGAGTGCAGTGGCACAGTCATGGCTCACAGCAGCCTCGACCTCTCAGGCTCAGGTGATCCTCCCACCTTAGCCTCCCAAGTAGCAGGGACTACAGGCATGTGCCACCATGACCAGCTAATTTTTTTGTATTTTTGTAGAGACAGAGTTTCACCATGTTGCCCAATCTGGTCTTAAAGTTTTGGCCTCCGAAAGTGCTAGGATTACAGGCAGGAGCCACTGTATCCAGCCTCGTAAGGGTTTATTCTTGATGTTGGGGCTTGGACAAATGTGTAATGACAAGTATTCACCACTATTGCATTATACAGCATAATTTCACTGCCCTAAAAATCCTCTGTGCTTCACCTGTTCTCTGCTCCCTCCCCCAAAACCTCTGGCAAAAACTGATCTTTTTACTATTTCCCCAGTTTTATCCTTTCCAGAATGTCAAATAGCTAGAGTCATAAATATGTTGTATTTTCAAATTGGCTTCTTTCACTTAGTTATGTGCATTTAAATTTCCTCCATGGCTTTTCATGTCTTGATAGCTCTTTTTTTAATGCTGAATAATATTCCATTGTCCGTATAGTCCAAGTTTATTTGTCCATTCACCTACTGAAGGACATCTTTCGTTGCTTCCAAATCTTGGCAATTATAAATAAAGCTGCTATAAACATCCATGTGTAGGCTTTTCTGTGGATATAAGTTTTCAGTTCATTAGGGTAAATACCAAGGAGCACAATTGCTGGATTGTATGTAAAGGGTATATTTAGTTTTGTAAGAAATTGCCAAATTATCATCCAAAGTGACTGTACCATTTTGCATTCCCACCAGCAATGTATGAGAATTCATGTTGTTCCACGCCCTTGCCAGCTGTTGCTGTTGTCACTGTTTTGAATTTTTATCATTCTCATTAGTAGGTAATGGTATCTCACTGTTGTTTAAATTTATAATTCCCTAAGGACATATGATGTTGAATATATTTCGTATGTTTTTCATAAGCATCCATATATCTTCTTTGTTGAGGTGTCTATTCAGGTCTTTTGCCCATTTTTTAACCCAGTTGTTCATTTTCTTATTTTGAGTTCTAAGAGTTTGTTGTATATTTTGGATAACAGTCCTCATCAGATGTGTCTTGCAAATATTTTCTTTCAGTTTGTGGCTTGTCTCCTCATTCTCTTGACATTGTCTTTCATGAAGCAACAATTTTTAATTTTAATGAAGTCCAGCGTATCAACTATTTCTTTGATGGATTATACATTTGGTATTGTATCCAAAAAGTCATTTCTGTACCCAAGGTCATTTAGGCCTTCTCTTATGTTACCTTCTAGGAACTTTATAGTTTTGCATTTTTACATTTAGGTCTGTGATCCATTTTGAGTTAATTTTTGTGAAGGGTGCAAGAGCTGTGTCTAGATTCACTTTTTTGCAAATGGAAGTCCAGTTGTTTCAGACCATTTGTTGAAAAGACTATCTTTGCTCCACTGTATTGCCTTTGCTTCTTTATCAAAGATGGTGTGATGATTAACATTGAGTGTCAACTTGATTGGATTGAAGGATGCAAGGTATTGTTCCTGGGTGTGTCTGGGAGGGTGGTGCCAAAGGAGATTAACATTTGAGTCAGTGGGCTGGGAGAGGCAGACCTACCCTCAATCTGGGCGGACACCATCTAATCAACTGCCAGTGCAGCTAGAATAAAGCAGGAAGAAGTTGGAAGAACTTGACTTGCTGAGTCTTTCAGTCTTCATCTTTCTCCCATACTGGATGCTTCCTGCCCTCAAACATCAGACTTCAAGTTCTTCAGCTTTTGGACTCCTGGACTTAGACCAATGAGGCTCTTGGGCCTTTGGCAACAGACTGAAGGCTGTACTGTTGGCTTCCCTACATTTGATATTTGGGGACTTAGACTAGCTTCTTTGCTCCTCAGCTTGCAGATGGCCTATTGTGAGACTTCACCTTGTCACTGTGTGAGTCAGTACTCGTTAATAAACTCCCCTCCATATGTACATCTATCTTATTAATTCTGTCCCCCTAGAAAACCCTGGCTAATACAAATGGGTTGGCTATATATTTGTGGGTATATTTCTGGGCTCTCTATTCTGTTCCATTGCTCTATTTGCCTATTCTTTTGCCAATGTCACACTGCCTTCATTAGTGTAGCTTTAAAGTATGTCTTGAAGCTGAGTAATGCCAGTCCTTCAAATTTATTCTTATTTAATAGTTAGCTATTCTGGCCTTTTGCTTCACTGTATAAATCTTTTTTTGTGTGTGGCGGGCAGCGGAAGGGGGAGACACAGTTTCATGCTGTGGCTCAAGTTGGAGTGCATGGTGCAATCTCAGCTTGCTGCAACCTCTGCCTCCTGAGTTCAAGTGATTCTCATGCCTCAGCCTCCTGAGTAGCTGGGATTACATGTGTGTGCCACCACACCCGGCTAATTTTTGTATTTTTAGTAGAGACAGAGTTTCGCCATGTTGGCCAGGTTGGTCTTGAACTCCTGACCTCAAGTGATCCACCCACCTCAGCCTCCCAAAGTGCTGGGGTTACAGGCATGCACCATCGCACCCAGCCATATTTCACTGTACAAACTTTAGAACCAGTTTGTTGATATCCACAAAATAACTTGCTAGGATCTTGATTGCATTTGCATTGAACCTATTGATCAAGTTGAGAAGAATTGAGATCTTGATAATATTGTCTTATTTTCAATAGACTGGAATATCTTTCTATTCAATTCTTCTTTGATATCTTTCATCGGACTTTTTTCATCAGATTTTTGTAGTTTTCCGCATATAGAACCTCATATAAGGTTTACATTTGTAATCAACAAAAAGCTTATATGAGAAGATAAGTCATAAAAACATATTTTGTAAGATTTATTCTTAAGTATTTTACTTTGTGGAGGGGTGCTAAATGTGTTTTTAATTTCAAATTCCACTTGTTCATTGATGGTATATAGAAAAGCAATAGACTTTTATATATTAACCTTGTAACCTGCAACATTTCTTGTTAGTTCCAGAAGATTTCTTTGTCAATTCTTTCAGAATTTCTACATGAAGTTGGCCCTCTATATCTGCAGGTTCCACATCCACAGATTCAAACGACAGTGTATAAAAAATATTCAGAAAAAAATAATAAAATGAACAGTACAACAAAGTTAACACGAATTAAAAAGCAATACAGTATAACAACTACTTAGAAAGCATTTACATGGTATTAAGCATTACAAGTAACCTAGAGATGATAAAGTATACAGGAAGATATGTGCAGGTTATATGCAAATACTATGTCATTTTATATAAGGGATTTGGGCATCTGTCAATTTTGGTTTGTGAGAGAGGTCCTGTAACCAATACCCCATGGATACCAAGGGATGACTGTAGATGATCATGTCATCTACAGAAAAAGATAGTTTAATTTCTTCCCAATCTTTTTGCCTTTAATTTCCTTTTCACATCTTGTTGCATTAACCAGGACTTCCAACACAATGTTAAGGAGCAGTGGTGAGAGAGGACATTATTGCCTTGTTTCTGATCTTAGCAGGAAAGTTTTGTTTCTCACCATTAAGTATGCTATTCACTGTAGGATTTGTATAAATATTCCCTCTTAAGTTCAGGATATTCTCCTCTATTCCTAGTTTACTGGCTCTTTTTTTCCATGAATGGATGTTGGATTTTGTCAAATGCTTTTTCTGCATCTCTTGGTATAATGATGTGATTTTTCTTCTTTAGCCTGTTCATGTGGTAGATTAATTAATTTTTGAATGTTAAACCAATCTTGTATTCCTGAAATAAACTCCCTTGATCATGATGTTTTAGCTTTCTAGCTGTAATTGGATTTGATTGCTATAATTCTGCAAGTATTTTTACATCTATATTCATAAGAGATATTGGTGTATAGTTTTCTTTTCTTATAATGTCTTTGATATTGGCAATAGAGTAATGCTGGCCTCATAGAATTAGTGAGAAAATATTTATTTTGCTTATATCTTCTGGAAGAGATTGCAGAGTATCAGTATAGTTTTTCCCTTAAATATTTGGTAGAATTCACCAGCGGACCCATCTGGACCTGATGCTTTTTGATTTGGAATGTTATTAATTATTGATTAAATTTCTTTAATAAATAGAGGTCTATTCAGATTGTCTATTTCTTCTGGTATGAGTTTTGGCAGATTTTGTCTTTCAAGGAATTGGTCCATTTTATCTATGTTATTGAAGTTGTGGGCATAGAATTGCTTGTAACATTCATTCCTGTGTTATCCTTTTACTGTCCGTAGGATCTGTAGTGATGTCACCTTTCAGTATTTGGGTTTTAAATGGATGAGTTGAACATTTCTTATTTTTCTGAAAAAAACAAGTTATTTTTCTTTTTACATGACCACAGTGGATTAACATTTAAAACTGGTGGCCCTTATCTAATCAAACTAAAGAGCTCCTGCACAGCAAAAGAAACTATCATCAGAGTGAACAGGCAACCTGCAGAATGGGAGAAAATTTTTGCAAGCTACTCATCTGACAAAGGTCTAATATCCAGAATCTACAAGGAACTCAAACAAATTCACAAGAAAAAACAAACAGCCCCATCAAGAAGTAGATGAACGGTATGAACAGACACTTCTCAAAAGAAGATATTTATGCAGCCAACAAACATAAGAAAAAAAGCACATTATCACTGGTCGTTGGAGAAATGCAAATCAAAACGACAATGCGATACCATCTCATGCCAGTCAGAATGGCAATTATTAAAAAGTCAGAAAACAACAAATGCTGGCAAGGCTGTGGAGAAATAGGAATGCTTTTACAGTCTTCGTGGGAGTGTAAATTAATTCAACCATTGTGGAAGACAGTGTGGCAATTCTTCAAGAATTTAGAACCAGAAATACCATTTGACCCAGCAGTCTCATTACTGGATATATGCCCAAAGGATTATAAGTCATCCTACTGGATAAAGAAAATGTGGCACATGTACACCATGGAATACTATTCAGCCATAAAAAAGAATGAGTTCATGTCCTTTGTAGGAACATGGATGAAAATGGAAGCCATCATTCTCAGCAAACTAACATAAGAACAGAAAACCAAACACTGCATGTTCTCACTCATAAGTGGGAGTTGAACAATGAGAACACATGGACACAGGGAGGGGAGCATCACACACCGGGGCCTGTCGGGGAGTTGGGGGCAGGGGCAAGGGGAGGGAGAGCATTAGGACAAATACCTAATGCATGTGGGGCTTAAAACCTAGATGACAAGTTGATAGGTACAGCAAACCACCATGGCACATGTATACCTATGTAACAAACCTGCACGTTCTGCATATGTATCCCAGAACTTAAAGTAAAATAAAAAGTGAATAAATAAATAAAACAATTTAAAAAAGAAATTAGTGGCCCTTGATGAACAAAATAGGTTATGTACTTAAGCTTTCTAATTTGATTCATAATTTGATTTTGTTAACATTAGCTATAGTCTTCTTAATAAAGAACAACACAACTAAAATACTCCTGTGAAAGGGCTACAGTAACCAAAACAGCATGGTACTGGTATAAAAGCAGACATATAGATGAATGGAACAGAATAGAGAGCCCAGAAATAAGGCTGCACACCTGCAACCATCTGATCTTCAACAAACCTCATAAAAATAAGCAATGGGGAAAGGGCTCTATAGTCAATAAATGGTGCTGGGATAACTGGCATATGTGGAATATTGAAAGCAGACCCTTTCCTGATACCATATACAAAAATCAACTCATGATGGATTAAAGACTTAAACGTAAAACCCAAAAGTATAAAAACTCTGGAGGACAGTGAGGCAATACTATCCTGAACATAGGAACAGGCAAAGATTTCATGACAAAGACACCAAAAGGAATCACAGCAAAGGCTAAAATTGACAAGTGGGATCTAATTAAACTTAAAAGCTTCTGCACAGAAAAAAAAAACTATCAACAGAGTAAACAGGCAACCTATAGAATGGGAGAACATATTCGCAAACTATGCATCTGACAAAGGTCTAACAGCCAGCATCTATAAGGAAGTTAAACAAATTAGCAAGAAATAACAACCCCATTAAAAGGGGTCAAGGAACATGAACAGACATTTTCAATAGAAGACATACATGCAGCCAACGAGCATATGAAAAAAAAGCTCAATATCACTGAACATTAGAGAAATGCAAATCAAAACCACAATGAGGTACCATTTCACACTGTTCCAAATGGCTATTGTTAAAAACTAAAAAAATAACAGAGGCTGGCAAGGTCGACGAGAAAAGGGAACACTTATACACGTTGGTGGGAGTGTTAATTAGCATAACCATTGTGGAAAGTGATATGATGATTCCTTAAAGAGCTAAAAACAGAACCACCATTCAACCCAGCAATCCCATTACTGGGTATGTATCCAGAGGAATATAAATCATTCTACCATGAAGACACATGGATGAGAATGTTCATTGCAGCACTATTCACAATAGCAAAGACACAGAATCAACCTAAATGCCCATCAATGACGGACTGAATAAAGAAAATGTGGTACATATACACCATGGAATACTATCAAGCCATAAAAAGAATGACATTGTATCTTTTGCAGGAACATGAATGGAGCTGGAGGCCATTATCCTTAGCAAACTAACACAGGAACAGAAAACCAAATATCTCATGTTCTCCCTTATAAGTGGGAGCTAAATGATGAGAACATACAGATGTAAAGAAGGAAACAAAAGACGCTGGGGTCTACTTGAAGGTGGAGGTTGGGAGGAGGGAGAAAATCAGAAAAAAGAACTATTGGGGACTGGGTTTAATACCTGGGTGATGAAACAATCTGTACAATAAACCCCTGTGACACGAGTTTACCTATATAGCAAACCTGCACAAGTACCTCCGAACCTAAAATAAAAGTTAAAAAAATAAATAAATAAAATGCTCCTGTAGAAAAGAACCCATTCTGTTAATGTGTTTCTTTAAGAAAAGAAACTGCTTTAAAATATATGGAATTCCCCAAAGAGTTCACTAAATTTTATACTGAACATCTATCATTCTAGTTGACAGTTTTCTAACTTCTGCTTTTTATCAAGAAAGAATTCAAGAATTAAGTATAAACTCCTCTCATTTAACAAGTAAAAAAACCACCCTTCTTGGAAATTTTGGTCATTCCCATAACAATATGCTTTGAAGAATTATTTTTCCAAGAAAGTCTTTCCATGACACCTATCACATAGAATTAATGAATTTATGCCAGCATCTAACACTTTATCATACATTTTTAATTATGATAAATGTATTAAATATCTAACAAGCAATTATGATAAATGCCTATAAATGTATTAAAATATTAGCCATGCTTCCAACTGCAAGAAAAAATATTACTTCATTTTTTTCAATTTTTTGGCATCTCATCTAAGTATATAAATTTTTGTTTACCAATAAGTAGCTCAAAATATTTTGAACATCCTTATAAGACATTCTTTCAAGGTATTCCTTTTGAGAAATCCAAAAAAGAGCAAAACAGAGTTCTATTTCTTGGCATTATAAATCCTCATGTCCATTTTGCATAATAAATTACTAAGTTTCAACCAAACAAGCAACCAGTAAAACAATTGTTCAGATACATAACTAGGAACAAAATAACTTTTGTCTCTCATTTATTTTGCAACTTTTTTTTGATAGCATTGATATTTAATTCATGCATATTTTTAAAAACATTTATTAATCAATTTCCTAAGGTCAAAAATATTTCTTTGACCCAACTTTTTTTTGTTACTGAAGTTTTGCTTTTGTGAACTGTGTTTCGGGTTCAACAAGATATTTAACATTTTTAATTTGCTTAATTAATTTCTTTATGTTAGCACCAGGGATTTATGGTGTTTCTTCAGACCTCTGTTTATTTGTGCATAATTCACAATGACAATGCTATGGAGCAGTGAGTGACCAAGGTGGGCCCATAGTCTTGGAGAAATTATGGACGTCAAACCCTGGGCTGACTTCCTCCCTGGTCAGGGCTAGTGGAGAGGGAATGGGTTTCCTTGTTCCTTTCTGGCATGGAGTAAATCCCAAGCAAACAGAGAAGCCTAGGGGGAAAGCGAAGTCTGTGGTCTAGAACAAGCCTTATTTGCTCTTTTCTTTCCCTCTTCTCTTCCTCTCTCCCTTTCTCTCTTCTCTTGCTATTTCAGTTTAGACTCTTTTACATACTCAGAACAGAAATTTGCTCATATTAGTTCCCATAATGATTTAATGTTAAAATCCAGAGAATTTAGCTCAGCATGGTGGCATGTGCCTGTGGTCTCAGCTACTCAGGAGGCTGAGGCTGGAGAATTGCTTGAGCCATGGAGTTGGAGGTTGCAGTGAGCTGAGATCAGGCCACTGCACTCCAGCCTGGGTGATAGAGTGAGACCCTGACTCAAAAAGAAGAAGAAGGAAAAAAAAAAAAAAGGCCAGGCGCAGTGGCTCAAATCTGTAATAGAAGCACTTTGAGAGGCTGAGGCAGGCAGATCCCTTGAGTCCAGGAGACCAGCCTGGGCAACATGGCAAAACTCCACCTCTACAAAAAATTCAAAACTTAGCTGGGTGTGGTGGCGTGTGCCTGTAGTCCCAGCTGGTTGGTAGGCTGAAGCAGGAGGATCACTCCAGCCTGTGAGGTCAAGGCTGCAGTGAGCCAATTGGCTCACTGCACTCCAGCCTGGGTGACAAAGTGAGACACTGTCAAAAAAAAAAAAAAAGCACCCCCCAAAACAAAACAGATTTTGCAGGAACCCACCCAAGAAAATGTGTTAGGAAAAACAGAAGATTCTCTCTCTCTCTCTCTCTCTCTCTCTCTCTCTCTCTCCCTCATATGACCTTTCTCTCATGACATCTCTGTTTTTCTGGGTGCATTTGCTCAATTCGCATCTATTAACTAACATCTTCTTCCTATAATTTCCATTTCCACTATGCCTCTATATCCTGACTCTACATCATACCTTCAACTCCAGTTGCCTTTTCTAATTCACTCAGTTTCTCATTCCCCAATTCCAAAATACCAATAAATAAATCTGATTGGCTCAGCTGGTCTTTTCAAGCCAGGCCATTGATGGTCCTGATCCACTCAGGCTGAGGGATAGGATCACATGGATACAGAAAGGGCTATGAGCAGGGCAGGCAATGATCAATATCTCTAGTATAGTCTTCTATTTTTCTCTCATTTCTTTTTTCAAATAGCTACTGAATACCCACCATGTACCCACCATTATTCTAGCCTCAGTCTCTACTTTCAAGAAGCTAATTGTCCAGAGAGCAAAGGAAGATGGGGATTCCAGAGAGACTCCTCAGGTAAGATGATGCCTGAACAATGTCTAAAAGAATAAGTAAGAGTCACCTCAGTGATGGGAGTAGGAGGTTGGCAAAGAAGAAAAGGAAGAACACAGAGGATTCCTGGCAGATGGAGCCATTTGTAGAAAGGAACAGAGGTTAGAAATTCACTGTAAATCCCTGGGACTGCAGGTGGTCCAGCAATGCTAGGGGTCTGGCAAGAAACAGGCTGAAGAGGTAGGTGGGGGAAGATCATAAGGTGTCTTGCAGGCCTCAAGTTTGGAGGACAATGGGACCACTAAATAATTTTCAGTAAGGCAGTAATACAATTGGATTTGTGTTTTATAAAGATATCTCTGGTAGCAATGTTGGCAGTGGATTGGACAGGTACTACTGAAGTCTAAGAAATGAATTAGAAGATCACTCTAGCCTTCAGGGTAAGAAATGATGTGAGGGTTGGAATTAAGGCATGCCACTGGAATGGAGAAGAGATGGACTTGAGAACTCCAAGGAAAGAGAATCAATGCATACAAACTCAAGATCTGAAAGGAAGAGTGACTAGAGGTCTGGTGGCTTTACCCCCTTGAATACTTTCTAAGCCCACCCCCAACACAAGTACTAGTCAAATATCTACTTCTTCTTCCCTATGTCTTACCATTGGTGTGCACAAGCAGATGAGAAGAAGCTGGGAGAGGTTATGGCTTCATTTTTAGCATCTAGGGAGCACTGTTTTACAAACTCTCTAACCCTCCTTACAAAACCTTATCCATTTGTATTCCTCAAATCTCTACCATTGGACCTGTCTTCCAGTCCATTCTTCCAAGCCCTATTTTCCTTCTTTGGCTGCTCTGCTTTTTCACATTCGCTTGACTGATATTGTCTAGAAATCCCTAACATTCACTCACTCGCACATTCAGTCAACATTTGTTAATTTCCTACTATAGACAAAGAGAAGAGAGTGATCAAAGAGCAACCCCTCCATGACACCCAAGCACTTTCTATAGCTTTGAGGCAGAAGAGCAGTGTAGACAAATATAACTACAGTGGGATTAGCAAAAAATGAGCCCTTCAGCAAGGCTTTAATGAACTCAGTGTGAGCCCAAACTCTGCAAGAATCAGAGGAGGCTCCATATAGATTTATAGATTTCACTATCTATGGTCAACAGCAAAGGTAGGGACTCATGTAACTTGGGCTATTTTCTTTTGGAGGTCCCTCTGGCCCATCTCACCTGCATGATATCCTAGATGTGCTTTCACTTGCCAGCATGCAAGCAATAAAACAATAATTTTATTTTAAAATAATTATATTTTAAACAGTAAATATTTAATATTAAACAGTAAATATATATGAAACAGTAAATATTTAAAATAATTAGTGTTTAGGGCTAGAAAAGTGGACTTTTGGAGGGTCATTAGCAGTTATCCTCCTGCCTAGAAGTGTAGCTTAATCTCCAGCCTTAATGACTCCCTGCCAACTGATTTGTCTCTAGTATAACTAACCACAAAGGATGAGAAGAGAGAAAGAATTGGAAAGGGATCCTTATTCTGAGTTTTAGCGTATACTGGCCTCAAGAGCCACATTCAACACTGGAACTAAGCTGCCTTCCTCTTTCTCATCAGGCACTTGATTCACCACAAATGAGCAAAATATTTTTGGTTCATTTCTGGAAAGGAAGTGAAACTGTGTGAATTCAGGTTACCCAACAGGGAAGGCACAGTAGGAAGAACAATAGCTGAGCACATCGGCACCGGCTTCATAGAGACCAGCAAGCAAGATGGGGTGGGACAGGGGATCAGTACATCTAATGGTCTGATATAATGCTTCATGGTTTCACAGAAGCACAGTTGGGAACAATTTAACATGGTTTGTGACAGCCGAGAAACACTTATCTGACTGAAAATCCTAGACTGCTGACATCAGGGCCCAGGGGATTCCTATTGGGCTGAAGCAATGCAGACTACAAAAAAGGCATAGCTGTAAATCATGCCCTAGAGGTCAAAACACTTACACAAGGTTACACATGGAATTCTTGCAGCCAACCAAACTGGAACAATCTTTGTCTTGGCTGCTATGTCACAGCCACATAAGATGGCCAAATACAGCTGCAAAAAGGCTTTCAGCAGTTTCACCTAGTTTACCTTCTATGTCTAACACCCAGTAGACCAGAAGATTCCCCTGATGAGACTGTTTCCCTTGGAGCATGATCCTTCATGTTCTCACACGGTCCTTTCCCCATTTCTTCAGTCAGCTGTATGGGATGCACAAACATTTTACTACCTGTAAAGCACGTGAGTTACGGCCTCATGAGTTTGGAGCGATACGTTATTTTCGGCATAAGTTGACAAATGTGATGGCATTTTATGGCAGTTTCACAGGCCCTTTCCTGATTTCCGTGTACTTGCATCTTCCTTGAAAATCAGAGCCAATTCTCCCAGCCTCCTTATTAATAGGAAAGCGAAATTTCTTCTCTTTGAGCTACAGGTTCACCCCCATTTCCTGGTAATATTCATTTCATTGCTTAAATCTACTTCAACTGTAACTTAATTTGTTCATAAAATTATCACCAGTTACATATCCTGGTTCAGAGGCTGAAAGTTATTTATGTTGTAACTACTTCTTCATGTTTTGAAACCTACTCTAAAAACTCTTAAGTTTGCTTTCAATTTTTCCAATGATTTTTTTCTAACTCCTAGGATCTCCTCAGTCCCCAGGGAGCTTACACTCCAAGGCCCACATCTAGTCTGTACCCTCTAAACAACCCCAAATGAAACATTATAGCACCTTGCATTAGTCTGTTCTTACGCTGCTAATAAAGACATACCCTAAACTGGGTAATTTATAAAGAAAACGAAGTTTAATGGACTCACAGTGTCACATGGCTGGGGAGGCCTCACAATCATGGCAGAAGGCAAAAGAGGAGAAAGGCACATCTTACATGGCCACAGGCAGGATTGCGTGTGCAGGGGAACTCTCCTTTATAAAACCATCAAATCTCTTATTCACTAACAGGAGAACAGTGTGGGAAAGACCCGCCCCCATGATTAAATTACCTCCCACCGAGACAATTCCCATGACATGTAGGAATTATGGGAACTACAATTCAAGCTGAGATTTGGGTGGGGACACAGCCAGACCATATCACACCGCTTCAGACAGACTTTATTGGTCTCATTTTCTGCCCGTTTGAATTATTTTACCGTCTAGTTTTCATTTTAGTTTTTGTGTGGATTTTGTTGGGAGATGCGTGTTCTTCTGCATGTAGTTAAGCTGTGTTGGCAGGACTGTGGGAGTCAGGGAGGCCAAAGGAGCCGAATGTAAATATGGAAGGTCAAAGCTGGGGCAGAGGGGAAAAGTGAGGGAGAGAGAGATTGAGTCTCCATAAAATTCCAACCTGCTGCAGTAGCTAATCCTTTCAAAGTCACTTCAGATACTGCTAAGTTAATGGAGGCAGTCATTTTTCCCAGATAGTGGTCATATTTGTTACCTGGACAACCTACTCATTTATTCTCTACTCCTCCCCTAAATAGGACTGCAGTCATTTCTGCACGAAACAAAACTCACAGTTCAACAGAGCCACACCATTTAGTTTGTTTAATTATAATGCTTACTTTTATAAATACCCAGCAGCACATTTTTAGAAATCTAACAAATAAACAAATACATCCTTAGATCACAGACACAGCTCTCCTATTTTGTTTGGTACAAAAAGGAAAGAACACTTATCACACCTACACACTATTTTTCCCCGTTTCCATCCACTTAAATGCACTTAAATCCACTTAAATGGAGAAATGACATGATTCCTAGTTTTCTAAACCATAACTAGAATTTACTCTGGGGAATTAGTGTGAATACTCTCGGAAAATCTTTTGTAATGATATTTAATTCCTCTTTTGTACTTTAAAACAACTTCATAACTGATCAAATAAGCAAACAAAAATTGTGGGAGTGGGGTGGGGGGCATACACAGGCTAGAGAATAACTAGAAGGCTATTCCAGAAACCCACCAAGACTTTGATTTTGGAAACTGACCAGATGGCTTCACTGGTGAATTTTTCTGAATGTTTAAAGAAGGAATAACACTACTCTTACATAAACTGTGAGTATGGAGAAACAGGAAACATTTCCAAACTTGTTTATGTGGCCAGCATAATCCAGGTTAAAAAAAACTGGCAAAGACATTATAAGAACAGTGAATTATAACCCCATATATCTCATGAACTTAAATGCAAAAAATATTTTTAATAAATGATTAGATATGCATATGGAAAAATGAAACTTGAACCTTAATTTATACTAATTCCAAATGGATTGTAGTTAGATCTAAATATAAATGCTTTGAGAATACTAGTTGTGAGAAGAAAATATAGAATATTTAATGGCCATGGGGCAGGCAAAGATTTCTTAAATAAGACACAAAAAACATTAATCATAAACCACAACAAATTACATTTCATTAAATTAGACTTTATTAAAATAATAAATACTATCAAGAGACAGCATCAACTAAATGAAAAATCACAGAGAGGGAAAATAATTTTTCAATAGATATGTTTAACAAAAGACTTGTATCTAAAATATATAAAAACGACTACAGCTCAATAAAGAAAAGCAAACCAATTTTTAGAGGTCAAAAACTCTAAATAGGCACTTCATAAAAAAGGTTACCTAAAGGTTAAATAAGAACTTTTAGAAAATGCTCAAGATTGATAGCCAGTAGGAAAGCGCAAACTAAAACCACAATGAAATACCATGACACAACTGCCAGTATGGTTGAAAATTTTTTAAATGATGATACCAAGCGTCAGAAAGGATATGAAGCAACCAGAACTCATACGCTGCTGTTTGGCACAACCTCTTTGGAAAATTGATTGGCAATAGCTATTAAAGATAAATATACAAACCCCTGTGATCCAGCAATTCTACTTCTAGGTACCTACCCTGAAGAAATGAGTATGTATTTATACTATAAGGCAAGATGAGATACCTACCCTGAAGAAATGAGTATGTATTTATACTATAAGGCACAGATGAGAATTGTTACAGCAGTATTCTATTCATAGCCCCTAACTAGAAACAACCCAAATGACTACCAACAGGAGAATGGAGAAATTATGACATATTTATACAATGAATGTTTTACAGCAATAATAAAGAATAAACTATTAATATATGGAACAAGGAAAATTTCACAGAAATGATGTTAAACTTAAAAAGCTAGCAGAAGAAAAGTACATTTTGTATTATTTTGTTTTATTAAGTTCAAAGAAAGGCAAAACTAACCTATAATGATAGAATTTTTTTAAAAAGCTCCCAAATTATTCTAATGTGCATCTAGGTTTGAGAACCACTTATATACAGAGGAGGTAACTGAGGGCCCAGAAGGTGAGGCAATTTGGCCAAGGTCTCTTGATTCCTAGCTGCTGCTGCTGCCATTAGGGAAAAAAGATTCAAACCAGCACTTCATTATATGTATTACACAATGGAATCCCAAATCTTAAACTGTGTATATTTTCCCTAATAAGCCCACTCTATGTAGATTCCATGGGCTGTCCGAGAGATCTCTTTCACCTAAGAGTGAGTGAATATTTCTGTCTCTTTTCCCATGAAAACTTTCTTTGATAATTTCTACTATTTAAAAATGACAATGCATAAGAGTATCTATAAATAAATATGAAAGAAGTGATATATATTTCTCTCAGGTGTCTTTTTATATTTCTACCTAACATTAGTTAAACCAATGTTCTGATATCCTCAGTATTAATCTTCTGATTTTTGGTGGTTTTCACTTTCTGTTTATTTAAAAAAGTATTTAAAAAGATTCTGCAAAGATTTCAGAAAAGAAGAGTTTCTCTCTCCATCAGGAAATTGAGAAACAGTGGTCCATTGCAAAATGCTTATTATGTTCATTCAGTGCTTTAATTCTACTTGACAAGATAATGAAGGCAGAAAAATGCTCACATTTTCTGCTTTTGGGGTGAGCAATGTGGAAGGCAATCAGATCAACAAAATTCAAGAATATCTCCGATGTAAACAAAAGAGATGCATTGGCACTTTGCACATCTAGTTAATAGCAATCATGACAAATAGCCCAACAAAGAAAAATCAATTGACACATTTATATGTGAAAATAATTTGAATATTCACAGTTGAAATTCACAAATGTGGGTATTGATAATCCCTGAAAAACCACAGGAAAAGTTAAAAAAAAAAAGAAGCTAGTAAGAAGAGTGACCAAAAATAATCAGCTTTATTTCAACAAGTTACATTGGTGGGGAGAACCTTCACATTTTTTTGCTTTGCTAAAATCTTTAATGCCTTCTCAACTATTTGTTTTTCTTTTCACTATTCGAGAGAGTTATCACCTATACAGAATGTCCTATGGCCTAGAAATGTGTTTCCGTATTGGTTTCTCTGAATCCCCACTCACTTTCTATCGGTAGAAGCACTGTTTCTTCACCTATAGCTTTTCTTTATCTTCAAATTTGTCGGTGATGCTAAGCAATAGCTATCCAATGTCATTTTCTTTATATTTACTATTTCCTCATACTTCTCAACAAGGCTGATAAATCACATCTGCTAGTGAATTTTTTCCACCAGTATACCATCCTAATTCACAGTCAATGCCAGGTGCACTGTGCTCCATCCACCACCATTACTGGAGTCCTTATTGTTCACTGGACAACAAGTGATACAGCTGCAAAGCTCCATCTTATCACCTGCACTCTGGCACCACTCCTGGTCGTGTCTCAGACTAGCTGCTCAGGATTCAGAAATCAACTCATGTATAAGGGAGAGGCGGGGCCAGAATTGGGCAAAGGGATATGCTAAATTGTGACATAGGATGACAGCCTCAGCCAATCCCCAGGGGAGCTGGAGCACATACGTTCATCAGAGGGGTACCACATTGGTCCTCTACACTCCACAACCATCGGTCATTGTATCTGCCATCAGTCATTGGATGTGGGCTTCTGGGAAGGCCTTTGCCCTTGAAAAATGGGGCTGTGCAGCTGAGGCAAACTCAGAAGGTGCTGACACCTGAGGCATTAAGTTCTTTCTGGAAGAGGGATTGATTGTTTCTACCACAGAGATCCATGAGGACAAATGCAGATTATATCAGGTCTGAAAAGAATTCTAATCCTCCAAAATAACCCTAGATTTCACTTGAAAGACTATAGGCTTCTTTCAGGCCTGATCTTAATTTGCAGCCCAGAGTATGGGCCAAAATTTTCCCATTTGGTTTGGAAAACACTCCAAAATCTCACTGACCTAAATACTTCGTGCACTGTAAGGTCACTAAGAGAGTTTTTGAAAATGTATTTTGGAAGGGATTTCCAGTTTAGTTTGCAAAAAAAGACGACATATAAAAAAAGGTTTTTGGAGGAAATGATGTAACTCTAACTAAAATTGATTTAATAGCATCTTATATAGGTGTGTTTGACTGTAGGCTCTGCTTTAGGTATTACTTTCTGACCTTATGAGATTCAGGCCGATTCTAGGGGTCTGGGGACCATTTTCAAAAAATCTCCTTAGTCTTTTCCTGTCTGCTGGATCCAGACCAGAATTCCATAATTCTGTAGTTTAAATTCCATCCTGGGCACTGAAAACTTTAGCCACTATAATTAAATCTAGGAGACACTTAAAAATTTCTAATTTGGAAGCATTAATCTTTTTCCCTCTTGAGAGTTTTCTTTCCTATCCTTACCATAAAACTGAACACCATGTTACCACTAAGCTTTCCCTGCTTGAAACAGCTACCATTAACCAGCAGAGTGCCCTAAAGAAGAAAAAGGTCCATTGAGCAGGCATGATGTTATCCAAAGACGCCAGAGCTTTGCTGTGAACTAATTTTAAATAAATTTTCTATGCATTAGATTTCACAAGGTCACACTATACATTTCTGTTATCAGGCCAATAAAAGTACCTTCAATAACAGTTTCAACAACAGGAAAGTGAAACCATTGTTTTTAATTGCCTTACCAAATGTCAAACCAACTTTCTTTGTTTCTCTGGTAGCCAATAATTTTATCAAATATATTTCTTGAAATAAAAACAAAAAAGTTTATTATTATAAATTTAGAACATATTTATTAATATTCCCAATATATAGTTGGATCCTACTAATAATGTAAAAATGGAATATCAACTTTATTGTAAGTGTTTACATTTTATTTCAGAAAGATATGGAGGGTTCCTTAGGGTGTATGCCTTGCAATGAAAATCAGTGTTCTCGTTTAGTATTAAAGGTATTCCTGGAATGCTTCCCTTTGTTCAATTAACTTGATTGGGATCAATTCAGATGCAACGTTTTGTCTTATTAAATGCACACTACCTCAAAATTTCTTCAAACAAAGCAAGGTTAACTTGATGTCCTCAGTTCTCCTAAGTAATTAACAGTACTCCAATTTTTCTCACTTTCTCATTGCTTCTCCAATTTCTTGTCTCCTCAAGTGGGGTGTCAGCTCCTCCAGAGAAAAAAATATCAAGCATCATTGTTTTTTATTGCCTTGAGTGTCCTGCATCAGTCTGCTGGGTAAAACAGTCCCTATGGCCTGGAAGAATGGGACAACTGAAAGTAATTTTACAATTTGATGGGGTTGAAGCTGTGTCACATCTCAGCCTGATGGGCCTATTTAATTAGTTCCAGTGAGAAGGCAGGAGAAGGATGAAGTGTCATAAAAATAGAAGTCAGTCAGCCAATGCAATTCATGTCAGCACGTAATTCTGCTTCCTCCTCCCTCCACTGTCACCATTCAACCACCTTTTTGACACTGACAGTCACAATCTGGCAGATGTCACTTCCCACCTCTGCCCTCCAGCCAAAGGACTTAAGTTGATAAAATTGTTGGTAAGGAGACAATGAAGAAAAGGCCCTTTACAGCATAACTAGTGCTAAGTCCCACAGCTCTGTAGGAATCATCTTAATAGTAAGAAATGATATCAGAGACGTGAAGTTGTTGGGGGCCTCAGAGTTCTCTAAAATCCTGCTATTAAAAGTAATGGTTGGATAGAAATGCAGACTCTCAGGCACCCTCTCTAACTACTGTCCCAGAATCTGTGGTTTAACAAGATCCTCAAGTCATTCACATACACAGAAAATTTGAAAGCCACACCTTTCATTAAATGTGCCAGAAAACTGAGCTAGAGATCTAAAGTAGGTATCTAATAAATAGATCTCAAGCTAGGTATCTAAATAAAATGTGTTAGTAAAAATTTGCTGATCAATTAATTCATTGGTCCTGAAGAAACAGTAACATGAAAATATATAACAAACATTATTAAGAGCAGGGTTTTAGTTACTAACAAAATACCAATAATTGAATGATAAGTTAAATTACATGACAATACATTGGAGTATAATTCCACAGTTCATAAATATTTCTAAGCTCCATCATAAGAACTACTTAGTAAATATTTGCATTAAGTGAAATAAAAATATTAATTTTGTTTATGTACTAGTTGCTTTGTTTTGTTTCTGGCCTGGGTTAGGTCAATACAACCTCTAAAAAGCACACCAAAGTCTTGGTCACTAGGCAAGATTTCTAGGATTTCTAAGATTTCTAAGTTGTTACTTCTTTCATCCTTGAAGTTTCTGACTGGCCTGTTATTCCCTCTCCAGCCTATCTTTGATTTTATTTTATTATTTGTTAATAAAAGGCAATATATGGAGAATACAGGAGAGTATTTCAAAGCATATAAATTATCCACAATTAAAGGAGAGTGATGTCACCAAGATGGCAGAATAGAAGACAACCTAATAATATTCCCCCACAAGAATTCTGCACCTATCCACATTCTCTCAGCAAAAGCCTCAGGATTCAGGTAAGAGTTTGTGAAACCCCAGTGGAGTCCAAGATCTTGGAGGGTCACTTTGAGAGTGAAAACCAACACCCAGGTGGCTAATCTGCCAAGATTGCTCCTGGGTTCAAGCCTGGAAATGGCCCAGTCCTCCAAGGGGCTTGGCTACAGCCCCATTTGGCCTTGAATCTGCAAATAAAACCATCTGCCAAGGGGTCCAGAAGGAATTGCACACACTAGTGCTTGGCAGAAAGGTTCATCTACTTACTGACAGCAGTCACAGCAGTGAACCTGAAAGTTGTTCTGTGGCTGGGCTCCAGCCCCCTTCAGCTGAGGTCATAGCTCAGAGCCGCTCACACAAGGACCCAGAGGGAGATTCACCCATGTCTCACAGCCCAAGAATCTGAGCTTCCCAGATGGTCTCACCAATCTCCTTCCCACAGATCCTGAGGGTACGCAGTCTCAGCTCCAGCTCCTCCTACTGCAGTCAGAGAACTATCCCATATGGGCAGGGACTTGTTGGGAGGTGTGTGCCACTTTGATCCAATGAGACCCAACTCTCCAGCCTCTCTCTCTCTCTCTCTTTTTTGGAGACAGAGTCTCACTCTGTTACCCAGGCTGGAGTACAGTGGCACAATCTCAGCTCACTGCAACCTCTGCCACCCAGGCTCAAGTGATTCTCTTGCCTCAGTCTCCTGAGTAGCTGGTACTACAGGTGTGCCCACCATGCCTGGCCAATTTTTTATTTAGTAGAGATGAGGTTTCATCATGTTTCCCAGGGTGATCTCGAACTCCTGAGCTCAGGTAATCCACCTGCTTTGGCCTCCCAAAGCGTTAGGATTACAGGCATGAGGCACCACACTCAGCTTCTCCAGCCTCTTTCTTACAGCAAATCTCAGATTCCAGTCTCAGTTCCAGCTCCTTCTCCTACAGTTAGAGAACTAGCTTGTTCATGTATGGACATGCTGGGAGATGCATACCCATCTGAGATAACATAATAAACATGCCAACCTTCATTCCACAGCAGATCCTAAGAAGACCCCATCTCAGCTCTGGACCCTCCTATTGCAGTTGAGGTACTACCTGGCTTTTGCAGGGTCCTGCAGGGTGATGCACAGCCACCTGAGCCAATGAGATGGGCCTACCAGCCTCATTCCTACCAGTAAATCCTGAGGGGGTCCAGTCTCAACTCTAGCCCCTCTCAGTGCAGTGGAGGACCTATCTTGTATGTGCAGAGACCTGCTGGGAGGCACACCCATCTGGGCCACTGGGACAGTCTTCTGAACTCAGGTCCCTACCCAGTGTTGCCATATAAACCTCAGAGCACTCATGAGACTTGCAGCAAGCCTGGACTTAGAGAATTCTCTACTGCTGAGGCAGCTGCAGTGGTCACAGGCTCAGTGAACACAGCAGTCAGTCTGCTTAGAATCTCTGGAAGGCCCTCTGAAAAAGGACAAGAACAAACAAAGCCAGACTGTGAAGACTAAAATAAATACTTAATCTCTCAATGTGCAGACATTGTTGCATGTTCATAAGCATCAAGAAGATTCAGGGAAATATGGCCTTACCAAATGTACAAAATAAGGTGTAAGAGAATGAACCTAAAGTGATAAAGATATATGATCTCTTACAGAAAGAATTCAAAACATCTGTTTTAAGAAAGCTCAATGAACTGCCATAAAACACAAAAAAATTAATTCATAAATTTATCAGAAAACATTTAAGAGATTGAAATAATTTTTTAAAATTAAGCAGAAATCCTGGAGCTGAACAGCATAGTAAATAAAATGAAAAATGCAACAGACAGCATCAACAGAAGAATTGATCAAACAGAAGAAAGAATCAGTGAGCTTGAAGACAGTCTGTTTTAAAATAGAGAAGACAAAAAAAAGAATAAAAAAGAAGGAAGCCTTATGAGATCTATGAGAAAACATCAAAAGAGCAAATAATTGAGTTATTGGAGTTAAAGAAGAAACTGAGAAAAACAAAAGGGTAGAATGCTTATTAGAAGAAATAATCACAGAAAACTTTCCAAACCTGAAAAAAGATAGAAATATCTAGATACAGGATGGTCAAAAGTCACCAATCAGATTTAAACCAAATAAGAATACCATAAGACATATTATGATCAAACTCTCAAAGGCCAAAGCCAAAGAGAAGATCCTGAAAACAGAGAGGGAAAATAAACAAATAACATATAAGGGAGATCCTATACACCTGGCAGCAGACTTCATAGCAGTAACCTTACAGTCCAGAAGGGAGTGAGACGATATATTCAGAGTGCTGAAGGAAAAATAAAAAAGCTGTCAACCAAGTACGCTATACCAAGCAAAGCCGTCCATCAAAAACTAAGGAACAATAAAGACTTTCCCAGACAAATGAAAGGTGAGGGAATTAGTTGCTACCAGAACTGTTTTACAAAATAGGCTACAGGGAGTTCTTAAAACCAAAAGAAAAGAATGTTAACATGATTGTTACACTAATATTGTAACCTTGGTGTATAAAGCACTTATATCTTTACAACAATACTAAAAGGAAAACTATTAAAAAGAATAACTACCAAACTTTTTAAAGAGATAGACAACATAAAAGTGTAAATTGTGATATCAAAAATTTTAAATGTGGAAGGAGAAGAGAATTAATTTATACTGACATTTTTACTGGTGGTCTTTTTTTTGTGATAAAAGTTAAATTGATGTCAGTTTTAAATAACTTGTTAGAACTATAGCAAGCTTATCCCATTCATGGCCCAGTGGCCCAGGACAGGCTTCAATGTGGCCCAACACAAATTTGTAAACTTTCTTTTTTTTTTTTATTATACTTTAGGTTTTAGGGTACATGTGCACAATGTGCAGGTTTGTTACATATGTATCCATGTGCCATGTTGTTTTGCTGCACCCATTAACTCATCATTTAGCATTAGGTATATCTCCTAATGCTGTCCCTCCCCCCTCCCCCCACCCCACAACAGTCCCCGGAGTGTGATGTTCCCCTTTCTGTGTCCATGAGTTCTCATTGTTCAGTTCCCACCTATGAGTGAGAACATGCGGTGTTTGGTTTTTTGTCCTTGCGATAGTTTACTGAGAATGATGTTTTCCAGTTTCATCCATGTCCCTACAAAGGACATGAACTCATCATATTTTATGGCTGCATAGTATTCCATGGTGTATATGTGCCACATTTTCTTAATCCAGTCTATCGTTGTTGGACATTTGGGTTGGTTCCAAGTCTTTGCTATTGTGAATAGTGCCGCAATAAACATACATGTGCATGTGTCTTTATAGCAGCATGATTTATAGTCCTTTGGGTATATACCCAGTAATGGGATGGCTGGGTCAAATGGTATTTCTAGTTCTAGATCCCTGAGGAGTCACCACACTGACTTCCACAATGGTTGAACTAGTTTACAGTCCCACCAACAGTGTAAAAGTGTTCCTATTTCTCCACATCCTCTCCAGCACCTGTTGTTTCCTGACTTTTTAATGATGGCCATTCTAACTGGTGTGAGATGGTATCTCATTGTGGTTTTGATTTATGAGATTTTTTGTGTGATGTTTTTTAGCTCATCGGCTATCATTAGTGTTAGTGTATTTTATGGATAGCACAAGACAATTCTCCTTTTTCCAATGTGGCCCAGGGAAACCAAAAGATTGGACACCCTGGAACTATAGGATGTTTTTGGTAAGCCTTATTGTAATAACTAAGCCAAAGCATATAATAGATACATTAAAAATAAAAAGTAACAAATTAAAACATACTACCAAAGAAAATCACTTAATCACAAAGGAAAACAGTAGGAAAAGAAGAAAGGAAGACAGGAGTTACAAAATAGCCAGAAAACAAGCAACAAAATAGCAGTAGTTATTCATTGTTATTACCTCTCAATAATAACACTGAATGGAAATGGACTAAATTTTCCAATTGAAAGACATAGGCTGAATGAAGTAAAAAATAAGGACCAACTATATGCCGCCTACAAAAACTCACTTCACCTGTAAACACAAACATAAACTGAAAGTGAAGGAATGCAAAAAGACGTTTCAGCAAATAGAAAGCAAAAGAGTATAAGTAGCTATACCTATATAAGATGAAAGAGACTTTAGGTCAAAAACCAGGAAAACAGACAAAGAAGACATTACATGATAATAAAGGTGTCAATTCAGCAAGAGGATATACCAATAGTAAATATATGTGCACCCAACACCAGAGCACCTGAGTATATAAAGCAAATAGTAACAGCTCTAAAGGAAGAGATAGACTGCATTACAGTAATATTAGCAGACTTCTACACCCCTACTTTTGGCAATGAAAAGATCATCCAGGCAGAAAATCAAGAAAGAAACATGGAAGTTAAACTATTATCTGGACCAAATGAACCAAATAGACATTTATATATTCATCCAACTGCTGCAAAATACACATTCTTCTCATCAGCACATGGAACATTCTCCAGAATTGGCCATATGTTAGGCCATAAAATAAGTCCCAACACATTCAAAAAGTCAAAATTATATCAAGTATCTTTTCTGGCCATAATAAAATAAAACTAGAAATTAATACCAAGAGGAACTCTAGAAACTGTACAAATATATAAAAATTAAACAACATGCTCCTGAATGACCAATGGGTCAAAGAAGAAATTTAAAATGATTTGAAATAAGTGAAAATGGAAACACAACATATCAGAACCCATGGGGTATAACAACATAAGTACTAAGGGGGCAGCTTATAGCAATAAACATCTACATCAGAAAAGTAGAAAGACTTCAAATAAACCTAACCATGCAACCCAAGGAACTAGAAAAGCAATAACAAATAAAACCTAAAATTAGTAGAAAGAAACAAGTAATAAAGGTCAGAGCAGAAATAAATAAAATTGAGATTAAAAACAAATACAAAATGTCAAAGAAATAAAAAGTTTGTTATTTAAACAGATAAACAAAATTGACAAACCTTTAGCTAGACCAAGTAAGAAAAAAGAGAGAAAATGAAAAATATAAAATGAGATTAAAAAGAAAATATTACAACTGATACAACAGAAATACAATAGATCATTAGAAACTACTGTAAATGACTATATGCCAACACATCTGACAACTTGTGAGATATGGATAAAATTCTGGAAACATACAACCTATCAAGACCAAACACGAAGAAATAGAAAAATTGAACAAAGTAATAATGAGTAAAAAGAATAAAGCAGTAATAAAAAGTCCCTCATCAAAGGAATGCCCAGGACCTGATGGATTCACTGTTAAATCCTGCCGGACATTTAAAGTAGAACTGATACCAATTCTCCTCAATCTATTTCAAAAAAATTGAAGATACGGGAATACTTTCAAACTCATTCTGTCAGGCGAGCATTACTCTGATACTGAACTCAGACAAGGGCATTTAAAAAAAAGAAAACTATAGGCCAAAACCAAACAAGAACATAACAAAAAAGAGAGAAAACTGTAGGCCAATGACTCAATAAACATAGATCAACAAATACTCATCAAAAATCCTCAGAAAATACTAGCAAACAGAATTCAAAAATACATTAAAAGTATCATTCACCATGATCAAGTGAGATTCATCCCAGGGATGTAAGGATGGTTCAACATACACAAATCAATAAATATGATACATCACATCAACAGAATCAAGGACAAAAACACACGATCATTTCAATAGATGCTGAAAAGCATTCAATAAAACTCAACATCTTTTCATGATAAAAAACTCTCACTAAATTGGGTATAGTAGAAACATACCTCAATACGATAAAAGCCATATATGACAAACCCACAGCTAATAACGTACTAAATGGGGAAAAATTGAAAGCCTTTGCACTAAGACGTGGAACATGACAAGGATGCCCACGTTCACCACTTCTATTCAACATACTACTGGAAGTCCTAACCAGAGCAATTAGGCAAGGGAAAGAAACAGGGAGGATCCAAATTGGAAAGGGAGAAGTCAAATTTGCCTTGTTTACAGATAACATAATCTTATATTTAGAAAAATGTCATAATTACACCAAAAAACTCTTAGAACAGGTAAACAAACTCAGTAAAGCTGCAGGATACAAAATCAACATACAAAAATCAGTAGCATTTCTATATGCTAACAGTAATCAATCTGAAAAAGAAATAAAAAAGCAATCCCATCTACAATAGCTACCAAAAATAAAATAAAATATCTAAAAATAAATTTAACCATAGAAGTGAAAGATCTCTACAAAGAAAACTTTAAAGCATTGATAAAAGAAATTGAAGAGGACACACACACACAAAAAGATTGGAAAAATTAATATTGTTAAATTGTTAAAATGTCTATGCTGTCCAAAGTGATTCACAGATTCAATGCAATTCCTATAAACTGTTATGAAATTATTTACACAAATAGAAAAACAATCCTAAAATTCATATGAAACAACAAAGGACCCCAAGTAGCTAAAGCAATTCTGAGCAAAAAGAACAAAGCTGGAGGCATCACACTGCCTGACTTAAAAACATATTATGAGACTATAGTAACCAAAACAGCATGGTACTGGCTTAAAAACAGTCACATAGACAAATGAAACAGAATAGTGAGCCTACAAATAAATCCACGTATTTACACTCAACTTATTTTCAACAAAGACACTAATAAGAAAGGATGGTCTCTTTAATAAATGGTGCTGAAAAATCTGTATCTCCATATGCAGATGAATGAAACTAAATCCCTATTGTTCACCATATACAACAATCAACACAAAATGGATTAAAAACTTGCATATAAGAACTGAAAATATGAAACTACTAAAGGAAAACATTAGGAAAACACTACAGGACATTGGTCTGGGCAAAGATCTTTTGGGTAAGACCTCAAAAGCACAGGCAACAAAAGCAGAAATGGACAAATAGGATGGCAAGCCAAAAAGCATCTATATAGCAAAGACAGCAATTAACAAAGTGAAGAGACAAACCACAGAATGGGATTAAATACATGCAAACTACCCATCTGACAAGGGATTCATAACCAGAATATAATCAACTCAAACAACCCAAAGCCAAAAATCAAAAAATCCCATTGACCCAGCCATCCCATGACTGGGTATATACCCAAAGGATTATAAATCATGCTGCTATAAAGACACATGCACACATATGTTTATTGCGGCACTATTCACAATAGCAAAGACTTGGAACCAACCCAAATGTCCAGCAATGATAGACTGGATTAAGAAAATGTGCCACATATACGCCATGGAATACTATGCAGCCATAAAAAAGGATGAGTTCATGTCCTTTGTAGGGACGTAGATGAAGCTGGAAACCATCATTCTCAGCAAACTATCGCAAGGACAAAAAACCAAACACCGCGTGTTCTCACTCATAGGTGGGAATTGAACAATGAGAACACTTGGACACAGGAAGGGGAACATCACACACTGGGGCCTGTTGTGGGGTGGGGGGAGGGCAGAGGGATAGCATTAGGAGATATATCTAATGTTAAATGATGAGTTAATGGGTGCAGAACACCAACTGGGCACATGTGTATATATGTAACAAACCTGCATGTTGTGCACATGTGCCCTAAAACTTAAAGTATAATTTAAAAAATGGGCAAAAAGACCTGAATAAATATTTCTCAAAAGAATACATATGAATGGCGTATATGTATATAAAAAACTCTTTACAAGTGTTGGTATTCAGACCATCTCAACAGAGTTTCACAGACCCTTAAAGCATTTACTAATTTCAATAGGGAAAATCTTATTGTTTAAATAGAAAATTCAAATTTTATATTGTATATTTTCTTCTGCAAGTAATTCATTTTTTCCAATGCTCATTTATCTAAAGTTCATAGTGTTTATCTCATTAATTTGTATGTGATATTTATAGTTACAGATAGTCTTTATTTGAATTATGTTGCAATTGTTTTTTGCTTTTAAAATTGTACACATTTTAATATACAAAGTTTTTTTAGAAAACTTCTATGTAAACAAACCTATCTTCTGCTTACTGAATATTTTCTTTGCTTCTAGGCTTAGAAAATACTCTCTCACCCAGAGAAAAAAATATTTATTTCTATTATTGTGTACTTATTTTCTGTCTTGACTTTTAGACTCAACTGTTTAGTCTATCTGGAATTGATTTTGGTGTATAATACAAGGATGTGAAGGAATTTTTCCAAGTTATGATATAATTGTTTTAATGCAATTTAATAAATCTTTTTATTTTCTACTTAATCATTATGCCACACACATATCTATGCACACGCACACACACACACACACACACACATGTACATATAATTTTACATATTCTATGGCCTGGTTCTGAGCTACCTACCTATTCTTGAGTGTAAAACACACTCTTACAATTATTGTAGCTCTGTGGTATGTTCACATATATGATTGGCAACTCTTATCTCATTTTTTTCAAACTTTTCCTATATATTTTCATCGTATATGTTTTGACTTTTTAACTTTTGAATTCTAATATTCTCTTATAATGGAGAATTTTATCAATATTGTACTGTTTTTTTGGAATTTGCTGAAGCTCCTTTGGCCTAGTACAATGTCAGTTTTTGTAAATGTTCAGAGTGGACTTGAAAAAAAGGTGTATTCTTTGATTAGAAGGTGCAGGGTTCTATATATATTCATTAAATAGGATTGCTGTTTCATTGTTAAGATCTTTTATATCCTTCTTAATTTTGTATTTGATTCATGAATTTTTGAAAGCTCTGTTAAATCACCCACAATAATTGTGAACTTGTCAAATTTGCTTATTGCTTTCTTAGTTTTTGCCTTAATCTCAGCTCATTGCAATCTCCACTCCTAGGTTCATGCGATTCTCTTTTCTGTCTCTCAATTAGCTGGGATTACAGGCATGTGCCACCATGCCTGGCTAATTTTTGTAATTTTTTTTTTTTTTTTTAGTAGAGACAAGGTTTTGCCATGTTGGCCAGGCTGGTCTCAAACTCCTGGTCTCAAGTGATCCACCTGCCTCAGCCTCCCAACATGCTGGGATTACAGGCATGAGCCACCATGCCCAGCCTAGTGTCTTTTTTTTAAAAAAAGTTTTCACATCTCCCACTTCCTTCTTCTGCTGATTTAGAAGCTGGATATTGTATTTCTACTCTTTCGTTGACTACTCTTAAATTTTTAAAATATATATGTAAATGTTTCTAATAGTCTACTTTTATCAGTACTTCTCTTTTTCTCTCAAATTATTGCAATTTACCTATTCAGCTACTCTACTTACAATCTTAATGTTATCTAGCATTTTATTTTTATTTTAATGCAAAAATTATTGTTAAAGTCAATTATATTTAATGACTCTTTTTCATTAATCATCTTCTGAGCTTACAGTTGTTTCCTGGATTACATGCCTCCACTCTTGATTTAGTGTTCTTAATGCTTTTATTATTTATTTATTTATTTTTTCCATCAAATATTTATTTATGAATTAACACCTTTTTATTATAAAATATAACACATACATGGAAAACTGCTTGAAACAAATGTATAGGTTAATCATGAATTTAAAAGATGCAACAACTACTCAGGTACAGAAAATAACATTGTTAGACAATCCAAAAGTGCTGCGTGTGCTCTACTCCAGTTGAAATCGTTTTTCCTCCAAATGTAACCACCATCCTAACGTTTATGGTAATGACTTTTTTGCTTTTCTTGTAGTTTTATCCCCTGTGTGCATTTCTAAACACCACATTTTTTTCTTTGTCATTTAAATCACTTAATCTACAAATTCCTCCTCAATCTCTCCTTTTTCTTTGCCATTAATTTGTTGAAGAAACCAGGTTTTGACCTATTGAATTTCCCGCAGTCTGGATTTTGCCAATTGAATCCCTATGGTGAGGCTATGTTCGTTTATCTTTTGTATTTCTCATACATTGGTACTTGGATCTAGAGCTGTGCTGTTCAATATGGTAGCTATTGAGCACTCGAAATATGGCTAGTACAAATTGAGATGTGCTGTGTCAAAATGCACACTAATTTTGAAGATTTATTACAAAAACTAATATGAAATCCCTCATTAATAGTTTTTTTTTTCTCCCTAGGAGACAGTCTTGCTTTGTCACCCAGACTGGAGTGTAGTTATACAGTCATATCTCACTGTAACCTCAAATTCCTGGGCTCAAATGATTTTCCTGCCTCAGCCTCCCAAGTAGCTAGGACTAAGGGCACATGCCACCAATGCCCAGCTGATTTTTTAATTTTTCACAGAGGTGGGGGTCTTACTGTATTGCCCAAGCTGGTCTTGAACTTCTGGCCTCAATCCCAAAGTGCTTGAGCCCAAAAGGATTATAGGCATGAACCACTGCACCCTGCCCTTAATAGTTTTTTTATTGATTGCATTGAAATAATATTTTGGATATACTGGGTTACATTTATTAGAAATAATTTCCACTTTGTTATTTTTACTATTGATAATGCAGCTGCTAGAAGATTTAAATATATGTGTGGCTGGCATTGTATTTCTATTGGACGGCACTGATCTAGAGACTCATCTCTGGTTTTGTTTATTACTGGGTTTTGCAAGACTACCTCATAAGTGGTTGTGTGTTCTCATTAGGAGGCATGTAGTCTGCTTATCCTCCTTATATAATTTAGTAAAGGTCTAGAGGGAGTAAATTCTCCTTTTCGGAGTTTTTCTGACTTTCTTCTTTTAGTTTTACCCCCCACTTTTGTACAACGGTTTAGCCACCTATTATTTTAATTTGCAGATAAGTTCCTTTGGCATCTTAAAGATATTGCCCCATTATGTTCTGACATTCTTGTGTTGCTGAGGAAAAGTTTGTGGCCAGTTTCAAAGTGTTTCCTCCCTATTTAATTAGTGTTTTCTCCTTCTCATCGCCAACACTTTTATTTTTCCTTTGATGTTCAGCAGTTTCATCATAATGTATCTTGGTTTGAATTTATTTATTCTGTTTAATACTCATAATGTACTTATGTTATAAAAATCATATATTTCCTCAGCTCAGTTATTATTTCTTCAAATATTATTTTTCTTCAATTCTCTTCTTATGGCACGTCTAATAGACATACAATAGAGCAGCAATACCTATTCTCTTTGTCTCAACTGATTTTTCCATATATCTTATCTTTTTGCCACTCTGAGCAAACTTTTCGGTACCGTCTTTCAAATTGCCAGTTCTCTTTTTTACTAAGACCAATCCAGAGTATATTGTCTTTTTAGAGTTTTTAATTTCAATGGCTTGTTTTTATTCTCACAACTTTTTTTCCTTCTACATATTTCTTTATTAATTATTATGTCAACGGTTTTAGGGGAACAGGCGGTGGTTACTTACATAAAGAAGTTCTTTAGTGGTGATTCCTGAGATTTTGCTGCACCCATCACCTGAGCAGTATACACTCTTCCAAGTGTGTAGTCTTTTATCCCTCACCCTCTTCCACCTTTCCCTCTGAGTCCCCAGAGTCCATTACAATCATTCTTACACTTTGTGTCCTCACAGCTTAGCTCACACTTATAAGAGAGAACATACAATGTTTGGTTTTCCATTCCTGAATTACTTCACTTAGGATAATGGTCTCCAACTTCATCCAGGTTGCTATGAATGCCATTATTTCACTCCTTTTTATGGCTAAGTGGTATTCTACGGTACACATATACCACATTTTCTTTTCTTTTCTTTCTTTTTATTTATTTATTTTTTTTTAGATGGAGTCTTGCTCTGTTACCCAGGCTAGAGTGCAGTGGTGCAATCTCGGTTCACTGCAACCTCCGCCTCCCAGGTTCAAGTGATTCTCCTGTCTCAGTCTCCCGAGTAGCTGGGATTACAGGCGCCCACCACTGTGCCTGGCTAATTTTTGTATTTTTAGTAGAGACGGGGTTTTACCATCTTGGCCAGGCTGGTCTCAAACTCCTGACCTCATGATCCACCATTGGCTGATGGGCATTTAGGCTGGTTCTATATTTTTGCAGTTTCGAATTGTGCTGCTATAAACGTGAGTGTGCAAGTGTCTCTTTCATATAATGACTTCTTTTCCTCTAGGTAGATACCCAGTAGTGGAATTGTTTAATAGAATGATAGTTCTACTTTTAGTTCCTTATGGAGTCTCCATACTGTTTTCCATAGGGGTTGTACTAGTTTACATTTCCACCAGCAGTGTAGAAGTGTTCCCTTTTCACCACATCATACTAACATGTATTTTTTTTATTTTTAAATTATGGCCATTCTTGCAGGAAGAAGTTGGTATCACATTTTGGTTTTGATTTGCATTTCCCTGATCATTAGTGATGTTGAGAATTTTTTCATATGTTTGTTGGCCATTTGTTATCTTCTTTTGAGAATTGTGTATTCATGTCCTTAGCTCACTTTTTGATGAAATTATTATCTTTTTTCTTGCTGATTTGTCTAAATTTCTTGCAGATTCTGGATATTAGTCCTTTTTCAGAGGCATAGTTTGCGAAAATTTTCTACCCACTCTGTGGGTTGTCTGTTTACTCTGCTGATTATTTCTTTTGCTGTGCAGAAGCTTTTAAGTTTAATTAAGCCTCATTTATTTTTTCTTTTTTTAAATTTTATTATTATTATACTTCAAGTTTAGGGTACATGTGCACAATGTGCAGATTTGTTACATATGTATACATGTGCCTCATTTATTTATCTTTGTTTTTGTTGCATTTGCTTTTGGGTTCTTAGTCATGAACTCTTTGCCTAAGCCAATGTCTGGAAGTTTTTCCAATGTTATTTTCTAGAATTTTTATGTTTTCAGATCTTAGTTAAGTCTTTGATCCGTCTTGAGTTGATTTTTGTATACAGTGAGAGATGGGGATCCAGTTTCTTTCTTCTACATGTGGCTTGCCAATTATCCCAGCACCATTTATTGAATAGGGTGTCCTTTCCCCATTTTATGTTTTTGTTTGCTTTGTCAAAGATCAGTTGGCTATACGTATTTGGCTTTATTTCTTGGTTCTCTATTCTCTTCCATTGGTCTACATGTCCATCTTTATACCAGTAGCACACTATTTTGGTGACTATGGCTTTATAGTATATTAATTGTTTGAAGTTGGGTAATGTGATACCTCCAGATTTGTCCTTGTTTCTTAGTCTTGCTTTGGATATGTGGGCTCTTTTTCTTTATTCCACATGAATTTTAGGATAGCTTTTTCTAGTTCTGTGAAAAACGATGATAGTATTTTGATGAGAATTTCATTGAATTTATAGATTGCTTTTGGCAGTATGGTCATTTTCACAATATTGATTCTGCCCATCCATAAGCATGGGATGTGTTTCCATTTGTTTGTGTCACCTATGATTTCTTTCAGCAGTGTTTTGTAGCTTTCCGTGTAGAGATCTTCCACCTCCTTTGTTAGGTATATTCCTAAGTATTTTATTTTATTTTTTTTTTGCAGTTGTTGTAAAAGAGGTTGAGTTCTTGATTTGATTCTCAGCTTGGTCACTGTTGGTGTATAGCAGTGCTACTGGTTTGTGATCATTTATTTTGTATCCTGAAACTTTACTGAATTCATTTATCAAATCTGGGAGCTTTTTTTGATGAGTTTTTAGAGGTTTCTAAGTATACGATCATATCATCAGTGAACCGTGACAATTTGACTTCCTCTTTAATGATTTAGATGTCTTTTATTTATTTCTCTTGTCTGATTGTTCCGGCTAGGACTTCCAGTACTATGTTGAATAGAAGTGGTGAAAGTGGGCATCCTTGTCTTGTTCCAGTTCTCAGGGTGAATGCTTTCAACGTTTCCCCATTTAGTATAATGTTGGCTGTGGGTTTGCCATAGATGGCCTTTATTACCTTGAGGTATATTCCTTCTATGCCAATTTTGCTGAGGGTTTTAATCATAAAAGGATGCTGGATTTTGTCAAATGCTTTTTATGCATCTTTTGAGATGATCATATAATTTTTGTTTTTAATTCTGTTTATGTGGTGCATCGCATTTATTGACCTCCGTATGTTAAACTGTCCCTGCATCCCAGGTATGAAAGACACTTGACCGTGATGTATTATCTTTTTTATATGCTGCTGGAGTCAGTTAGTTGGTATTTTGTTGAGGATTTTTGCATCTATGTTCATCAGGGATATTGGTCTGTAGTTTTCTTTTTTGGTTATGTCCTTTCTCGGTTTTGGAATTAGGGTAGTACTGGCTTTATAGAATGAATTAAGGAGGATTCCCTCTTTTTCTATCTTTTAGAATAGTTTCAGTAGGATTGGTACCAACTCCCTTTTGAATGTCTTTCTTTTCCTAGGATTTTGGACTATTTAGAAAGTTTAGTCCTACATCTTCTTGGATCTATTTCCTACAGTCATCTGTTTCCTTTTTTAAGGTCAATGTTAAGGCCCAAGGCCAGAAACAGATGGCCTTCTGCCAAGAACAGAATTAGTCTATAAGGTAGAGCAGCAGTTGTTGGTGGAGGGCATGTGTGGGTGTGTGTTTGTGTCTGTGTATGTTTTTGCCTGCTAGGGATACCTGCTTGTAAGTCTTTAAAGAAAGGAATCTTTTCTAGTAATTGTTAAGCTCTACTTCCCCTGCCTTACACTTTGTTGATTATAAAGTATTTGTCCTGAATTTTAATTATTTGAGAGGGGGGAATTATGGAAATCTAATATAAATATGCCATTATGTTCATATTTAATCCATTAAAAGTGTTTTTTCATATGTAAGCTTTAACACTTAATATGTTAAACATAGGAAGTTGTAAAACCATAACTTGGTTTTATTTGGCTGTGTGTTTATTCAGCAGTGGGAACTTTCAAATGTTCATGGATACCAGATGCCAGTATGTTATATGCTTGAACCTAATTAACTCTGTTCATTTTAATTTATTTATATCTGCTATATTTGCAATAAATGTCACTTGGCCTACTATTCACCAAGAAAAAATAGATTAAAATATAAATACTTTCTTCTGAGATTTGACAAAAAAAAATGTTACAAAGTAGAATAATTTCTGAACTATTTTTGAGATGACAAGTAATATCTACCTATGATATATATACGTGTATATATATACACGTATATATATCATATACGTGTATATATATCATATATGTGTATATCTATATATACACACATCATACATACATACATATTTTCTTTCAAAATAAGACCATAAAATTTAAACCGAATCAAAGTTGCAAGTTCAACAAAATTTCTGGTGATACAATAACAGCAAACACCAAACAAAACAATACAAAATCTCATCAGACAAGAAGGATGTAGCCAAATTGTCTTGAAATAAAATGTATGCTACATAGGTCATCTCTTTTGGAGCCCCAAAATCAATTTTCCGCAGGATAAAATAGTTTCAATCAATCATCTTTAATCAAACTAGTTTACTACAGCACCCTATTACCCATATTAAAGAACTACACATAGTATTTATAGTTTGTAAGAACTTTAAAAATAGATACCAAAAGTTATCCTTAAATTTCCACATTGAAACAAAAACTTCAAGATCTAGTAGATTAAAGTGAGCTATAATAAGAAGGAACTTCTGAAAGATTAGTCATTCTTCAGTGATTACACTGTGCAACACTTCAAGGGTCTTGAGAAGACACCAAAAGAGATTCAGAACAATCCTCAGACTGAAGTATGTCCTTGTCGTTTGTCACAAATCATTCAATTAAAACAAAAAATCTTAAATTATTATAATATAATCTGAACCTCTTCGTTTATACTATTAACCCAAAGAAAATAATGCTGTTCTATGAAAATTGTTGAAGCAGAAAGCAATAAATATACTATCATATTGGAAACTTTGGGTAGACAGGTCTTTAATAGTTAATCACAGAAAATTTTTAGTTCAGAAATTAGCTCTCCATGAATAAAATGAATCCACTTCAAAATACATTTTAAGTACATCTTTTATCCTCATAGACCAGAAACTATGTGTGGCCATAGCTGTTTCTCTAAGGTTCTGCAATGTTTTTTCAACATTCTTTCTGAGAATTTAAATGGATTTAATTTTTACTGGAATTAAATTTTAATGAAACTATCCTTCATTTCAAAAAGTCAGTGATTGGAATATTTACCATAACACAAGGTTTCTGCTACTCATCAAACTTTTGATTACAGCAGGATTTGATAGCAGCACCTTCTTCAAGTCATCTCTTTCATCTTTAAATATCAGTTTTCTTCATTTCAGCTGTCGTTCTCATATCTTATTCAGTCCTTTGTCATTACTAATCCTAAACTCAGTCCAGAAGAGAAACAACAAGTAGGTTCTGCAGGTTTGGAAGAGCTTTTGCCAGTTGTGAGTTTCTTCAGAGGACATTACTTTGCGTTGTTGAGTTCAGGACTGGGATACATGTTAAATGACATTTATTACAAACTCTCACCGCCTCTGCAATATCTCCTACAGGTTGTAGACAGCATCTGGCTAAACCAGTCCAACTCCAAGGAATTTATTATTTTTCATAACAGAATTTTTTTAATTTTGGGGGGGTGGGGGGGACAGAGTGAGAGGGTGGAGTGCAGTGGCGTCATCTCAGCTCAATGCAACCTCTGCCTCCTGGGTTCAAGCAATTCTTGTGCCTCAGCCTTCCGAGGAGCTGGGATTAACGGACATGCACCACCGAGCCTGGCTAATTTTTGTATTTTTTAGTAGAGGCAAGGTTTTGTCATGTTGGCCAGGCTGGTCTCAAACTCCTGGCCTCACGTGGTCCGCCTGCTTTGACCTCCCAAAGTGCTGGGATTATAGTTGTGAGCCACCACGCCTGGCCCATTTTGTTTTAAATACTAACTAAAGTATACTATTAATGATCTTAATTCTATAAACCTAGATCTGCCTTCATGTAATGTCCACTAATTAAGACTCCTGGATTTACATAAAGTTCATTCTGTCTTCTTCAAGACAGCTCTTAAATCTTCTTCTTGTGCTTTTGCTCCATAATATAAAATTTACTTTCTGGGGAAGTGATATCAAATTATTGTTTCATTTTGAATTTACAGTTGATTAAGCTCTTGGGCCTTTTTATCTGATGTGTTATCACACTAGTGTCCTTAATTTAGTATTTATCTTTTTGGACCTATATGACAAAATATTCTTTATTTTCTCTTGTAATAAATTTAATTATCAAAAATAAAATCCATAAATAGAATTCTAGCAATCTAAGCATGTCAAATCAATTACGTAAATTTTTCCCTGAAGTCTTTCCCATATACTTGGCAGTAATCATACCACAGATACCATTTTAAATTTTTTCATTTCACATTATGTCATAAACGTGTTTCCACATTTTTACAGGGATCCTCAAGTTTTCATCTTTTTAAAATCTTCTGCAAAATTTTCCATCAAGTTGATGTGCCAGATTCATTAAGCTTTTTTTTGGGGTTACTTTGTTATTATATTTTTTGTTATTTTAAATAACCTTACTTATTGCCTTAGAATAAACTCTCAGAAATATAAAGTTAGGGAAGCCCTCTATGAATCCACAGTACCATTGCCAAGTTGCTTCCAAAATGAAAGGAGATGCTATCCTCTAAGCGTTTAAGAGCATCTTTGTTTCTCTCAGCTTGAGGCATGGACATTAAACATATTGGGTTTAACTTCTTAGTGTTAGAAAATGAAGAACAGTTAGGATCCTTTCCTACTTTGTGCCATGTTTCCTAGCAATGCTGTGTAAGCATCTGTTATAGTCTGGCCTGCAATTACCTTTCCCAGATGCTTTCCTCCTACTTTCCTCTCTTCCTCTAAACCAAGTTAAGAACTTCCGCTTCTCGGTTCCAATAACCGCTTATACATGTGCATGTATAAGGTATACAACTCATCACATTGTTTCATAATTGTCTACGTATTTGTCTCTCACCTAGACTGTGGGGTTTTCGAGGGGAGGATGGGGTCTTAATTTTTCTACTACCGGTACCTACAAGTGTACCTAACATAAAGAATCAGGGTTTTACGAACATATCCATTCAAACTTGTCTACAGTGGTATTATCATTATAATAGTAACTTGTTATTGGTTTAAGATACATTCCATCAATTAGTATTAAGGTTGAAAATCATCTATTGTGTGCACGCCTGTAATCCCAGCACTTTGGGAGGCCGAGGCGGGCGGATCACAAGGTCGGGAGATTGAGACCATCCTGGCTAACACGGTGAAACCCCGTCTCTACTAAAAATACAAAAAAATTAGCCGGGCGTGGTGGCGGGCGCCTGTAGTCCCAGCTGCTGGGGAGGCTGAGGCAGGAGAATGGCGTGAACCCGGGAGGCGGAGCTTGCAGTGAGCCAAGATCGCGCCACTGCACCCAGCCTGGGCAACAGAGCCAGACTCTGTCTCAAACAAAGAAAAAAATCATCTACTGTGTGATTGTTTATGTTCTTTTAGCCCATTTATATGTTGGGATAGGCCTTTATATTACTCCCGTCAACCTGAATGTTCATCGAATTTCTTTTTATTTAACAAATGCTTAAATAGCACTTATCTACCATGTATTATTCTAAGCACTTTAAAAATATTAACTCAATCCTTGCAAAGTCGCTTTGAGATAGGTGCTGTCATGGTACAGGGGTATATAGAAACTAAGTAGTTTTTCTGAAGTCACATAGTTTGTAAATGGTAGAGCCAGGATAGAAATCTAGGGAGTTCAGAGTCGGTGCTCCTAATTCCTATTTTATGTATTCCTATTTTATATTTTAATTAGCTTTTCATAATCTCTGCTATAATCAATCAACTCATCTTTTGTGGTTTTTATAGCTCTTTTATTGTTTTAATTTTATAGTTTAATATTAGTCGTATTGATTTTTTTTTTTTTTTTTTTTTTGAGACTGAGTCTTTGCTCTGTCACCCAGGCTGGAGTGCAGTGGCACAATCTCGGCTCACTGCAGGCTCCACCTCCCGGGTTCACGCCATTCTCCTGCCTTAGCCTCCCGACCAGCCGGGTCTACAGTTGCCCGCCATCACGCCCGGCTAATTTTCTTTTTATTTTTTTTAGTAGAGATGGAGTTTCTTATTAGCTAGGATGGTCTCGATCTCCTGACCTCATGATGATCCACCCGCCTTGGCCTCCCAAAGTGCTGGGATTACAGGCATGAGCCACTGCACCTGGCCAGTTGTATTGAAATTTTAAAATAATTTCAGTGTATAATAGGATCCCGACCAAAGCTGGATTATGGTCCTTGGAACCCCACTCCATCAAATAGGTTGGTTATTTTTAATGTTGATTGGCCCGGCCTGTCATCTGACATCTCAAAGTAGGCTCTGAGCATCCTATTTATTGACTCCCCATCTACCCACACAATCCTGATCGTGAAAATTCTACCATTGTTTCCGGAAAGTAATTCCCTTTCGCTGCTAGTACTGAGATTCATTTATCTAATCAGACTGATTCTCCATCACTTTTGCCAGCTTCCACTGCTGGAGATTGTGCTGTTCCTCCATCAGATCAGCCTACTCATCTCAGGCAGGCCACCTGGACACTACTAGGTAGACTGTACCTTTTCCTGATAAACTCCCACTACTTTGCCCCAACTATGAGAATTCTGAGTGATAATAAAAGGTTTCCTTTGAGTCTGAACCCACCTCATCTTTTGGACGTCATGATTTTAAACTTCTTTTTACTCCTACAGACTATGGCATCCCTTAGAGTATTAATGCAGTGCCCCCCAATCTCCAAACCACAGTCCAGATACAAACAAGCATATGCTCCCAGTTTTAGCATCCTCTGACACTTCTTAGTTTTACACTGACCACTGCCCCCTATAGAGATTCTAGCCTACCTCATTGCATTGAGAAAACCTATTGGTCTTTTCCTTTACCATTTGTCCACTTATTTCAAAGCTCAGAAAGTGGACAGATTTTGAAAAACATTGGGACTGGCAGGGAAGTGTCATGCTCTTCCTTTAAGTCTTAATCTTGGTCTGGCGTGGTTGCTCACGTCTGTAATCCAACACTTTGAGAGGCTGAGGCAGGAGGACCAATTGAGGCTAGGAGTTCAAGATCAGCCTGGGCAACATAGTGAGACACCGTTTCTACAAAAAAAAATTAAAAACTTAACTGGGCGTAGTGGTGCATGCCTGTAGTCCTACCTACTCAGGAGGCTGAGGCAGGAGGATCACTTGAGCCCAGGAGTTGATGCTTTGGCAAGCCAGGATCATACCACCACATTCCAGCTTGGGCAACAGAATGAGATTTTGTCTCAAAACACACACACACACACACACACTCAAAAAAAATCATCTTTTTAATTTGACCCATTAATATACCTTTCAGGGTCCTTCTGAATATAAATTCTGTTCCTCAATATATTCCCATGAGCAAATTTATCATATAAAACTTGATAAGGGCCAGGATCTTGCCTGCAATCTTAGGGCTTTTGGAAGGCTGAGGCAGGAAGATCACATGAGGCCATGAGTTCAAGATCAGCCTGAGCAACATAGGAAAACCCTGTTTCTACAAAAAAAAAAAATTTAAAAACTAGCCAGGCACAGTGGCATGTACCTATAGCCCTAGCTACTCAGGAAGCTGAGGTAGGAGGATTGCTTGAGCCCAGGAGTTCGAGGCTGCAGTGAGCCATGATTGCACCATTGCACTCCAGTCTGGGCAACAGAGCAAAACTGTGTCTCTAAAAACAGAAACAAATAAACAAACAAAAACTTGATAAGGTAAATGTTTCTTATATCTTCACATAATTTACTGACTCAAAATTTGTGTCAAATATAGGATTGCTGACATGCGCTTAAGTTCTTCTCTCTTCTTTAAACACTTAGGGGTCCACGCAGCTGCACTGTAATCTAGTCCACATCTCTCTCTCTTGTCCACTATGTCACCATAAAAAACTTTGAGAAATGCCTTCCTGAAATCCAGGTAGATAATTAATACAGATTTGCCTAATAAAATAATCTGTTTCTGTGTTATGAGAGGAAGCGATGTCCCTAGGGATTTTTTTTAATATATCTGTTTTATTTTTATCTTAGTTGTATTTCTCTTCTACATTCAGAAGTTGTAAAGTTGATGTTGAATATTCCTAAATGGCTATTGATCTTCATCTCTCCCAAAAGCCCCTGTAGGTTTCGTAAGTAAGACCACTACCAAGGTCCCATGTTTTATAGTTTCTCAAAGTTCCTCTGAGTTAGTAAGTTTTCTTGGAAGAGTCATTAATATTTCAGAAGGTAGAATTGACTGTTACTTTATATAACTCATCAGATGTTTATTGATCACTAGATTTGCATGAAAATAGATTTCCAGGAGAGGTGGAGCAAGATGGCCTAACGGAAGCCTACTCAGACCCCACTGCATGAAGACCAAATTAACTAACTACACACAAAAATCACTATCATAAGAACCAAAAATCAGGTGAGCAATTACAGTACCTGGTTTTAACTTCGTATTCCTGAAAGAGACATTGAAGAGGTCAGGAAAGATTATCTTGAAGTGCTGATGCTCCCTCCCCAACCCCCCAGCGGTGCTGCACAGAGAGGGAGAGTGCAGCAAATGTGGGGCTTTCTAGTGAACTCTGTGCTGCTCTGTCACAGCAGAAAGCAGAACCGGGTCGAACTCAGCCAATGCTCGCCCATGGAGGGAGCATTTGGACCAGCCCTACACAAAAGGGAAATTCCTGCTCCAGTAGTTGGAGCTTGAGTTCCAGCAAGCCTTGCCACTGGGAGGTGAAGTGCTCTGGAGCCCTAAATGAACTTGAGGGGCAGTCTAGGCCACAATGACTGCAATTACTAGGCAATTCCTAGTGCTGAGCTGGGCTCAGAGCCAGTGGATTTGGGGGGCACATGACTTACTGAGACACCAGACGGGGTGGCTAAGGGAGTGCTTGTGCCACTTCTCTCCCACCTCCTGGCAATGGGTAGGTGGCATGGAGAAATCTATGTTTTTGGGAGAGGGAGAGGGCAGCAATGGGGGGCTTTATATTGAACTCTGCTGCCTTGTCATAGCAGACACCCAGCAGGATTCATCACCTGATGACCAAAGAGCTCCTGGGCTCTGAATGACCAAAGCAATACCCAGGTAATATGCCATGGGCCTTGGAGTCTGAGACTTGCTGGCTTCAGGTGTGATCCAGCACATTCACAGCTGTGGTGGCTATGGTGGAAAGACTCCTTCTGTTTGAGAAAAGCAAGGGAAAAATAAAGGGGACTCTGTCTGGGACCTTAGGCACTAGCTTCGTTACAGTGGGGCAGAGCACCGAGCAAGCCCTTGTGGTTCCCAAGTCTAGACCTAAGTTATAAACCCGCCCTGGGGCCAGAGGGGGTGCCCACTGCCCTGAACAGTTAGTCTTGGGCCTGACAGTATTAATCACAAGCTGACTGAAGAGGCCCTGGGCTTTAAGTGAACACCGGTGATGGCCTGGCAGAACCCCCTGTGGGTCGATGATGGTGGTGGCCATATAGAGGGGCTCCTCAGCCTGTGGAAAGAGGAGAGATGAGTGGGAAAGGTGTAGTCTTGTGTGGTTTGAGTGCCAGCTTAGCCACAGTGGACTAGAACACCGAGTAAGTTTCCAAGATTTTTGACATCAATCTCTGGCTCCCAGACAGCATCTCTGGACCCACCCAGGGCCAGGCGGAAGTCACTGCCCTGAGGGGAGGGACAAAAATCTGGCTAGCTTTGCCACCTGCTGATTGTATAACCCTAGGGACTTGAGTGAACTTAGGTGGCAGCCAGGTAGTGGTTACAGCAGGCCTTAGGCGAGTGCCAGTGATGTGCTAGCTTCAGGTCTGACCCAGTACAGCCCCAGTGGTGGTGGCCACTGGGGTGCTTTGTCTCGCCACCCCTAGTTGTAGGAGGCTCAGCATAGAGAGAAAGACTCTATTTGTTTTGGAGAAAGTAAGGGAAAAGAACAAGAGTCTGAGCCTGGTAATTCAGAGAATTCTTCCAGATCTTATCCAAGATCACCAAGCGGTCACTCTGTGAATCTTCAAGAACCACAGCATTATTGAATTCGGGGCCCCAATCTTTTCAAATACCTGGAAGGCCTTCCCAAGAAGGGCAGGTACAAACAAGCCCAGACTGCAAATACTACAATAAATGCCTAACTCTTCAATGCCCAGACACCAATGAACAAGCATCAGGACCATCCAGGAAAACATGACCTCACCATATGAACTAAACAAGGCACCAGGGACCAATCCTGGAGAAACAGGGATATGTAGCCTTTTAGACAGAGAATTCAAAAAAGCTGCGTTGAGGAAACTCAAAGAAATCCAAGATAACACATAGAAAGAATTCAGAATTCTATCAGATAAATGTAACAAAGAGATTGAAATAATTACAAAGAATTAAGCAGAAATTCTGGAGCTGAAAAATGCAACTGGCATACTGAAGAACATGTCAGAGTCCTTTAATAACAGAACTGGTCAAGCAGAAGAATAAATTAGTGAGATTGAAGACAGGATCTTTGAAAATACGCAGTCAGAAGACACAAAAGAAAAAAATAAAAAAGAATTATGCACACCTACAAGATCTAGAAAATAACCTTGAAAGGGCAAATCTAAGAGTTATTGACCTTAAAGAGGAGGTAGAGAAAGAGATGGGGTAGAAAGTTTATTTAAAAGGGTAATATCAGAGAACTTTCTAAACCTACAGAAAGATACCCATATGCAAGTAGGAGGAGGTTATAGAACATGAAGCAGATTGAACTCAAAGAAGACTAACTGAAGGCATTTAATAATAAAAGTCCCAAAGGTAAAAGATAAAGAAAGTATCCTAAAAGCAGCAAGAGAAAAGAAGCAAATAACATACAATGGAGCTCCAATATGTCTGGCAGCAGACTTTTCAGTGGAAGCCTTACAGGCCATGGGAGAGTTACATGACATTTTTAAAGTGCTTAAGGAAAGGAATCTTTACCCTAGAATAGTATACAGAGAAAATATCCTTCAAACACGAAGGAGAAATAAAGACCTTCTCAGACAAGCAAAAGCTGAGGGATTTCATCAATGCCAGACCTGTTCTACAAGAAATGCTAAACGGTGTACATCAATCTAAAAGAAAAAGATATTAATGAGCAGTAAGAATTCATAAAGAGGTACAAAACTCACTGGTAATAGCACACAGAAAAACAAATAATATAACACTGTAACTGTAATGTGCAAAATATTCTTAAGTAGAAAGACTAAACTATGAACCAATAAAAAATAATAACTACAACAACTTTTCAAGACATAGGCAGTACAGTAAGACATAAATAGAAACAATAAAAAGTTAAAAAGGAGGGGGACAAAGTTAAAGTGCAGACTTTTTATTAGTTTTCTATTTGTTTACTTATTTGTCTGTTTATACAACCAGTGTTAAGTTGTCCTTAGTTTAAAATAATGGGTTATAAAATAGTATTTGCAAGTCTCATGGCAACCTAAAAGTGAAAATCACACAACAGATACACAAAATGTAAAAAACAAAAAATCAGCTCATACCACCAGAGAAAGTCACCTTCACTAAAAGAAAGACAGGGAGGAAGGAAGGAAAGAAGGAAGAGAAGACCACAAAACAACCAGAAAACAAATAACAAAATGGCAGGAGTTAAGTCCTTACTTATCAATAATAACATTGAATGTAAATGAACCAAACTCTCCAGTCAAAAGACATAGAGTGGCTGCATAGATTAAAAAAGTAAGACTCAATAATCTCTTGCCTACAAGAAATAAACTTCATTTATAAATTCACACATAAGCTGAAAATAAAGGGATGGGGAAAAATATTCCATGCCAATGGAAATAAAAAAATACCAGAAGTAGCTACACTTATACAGACAAAATAGACTTGAAGATAAAAACTATAAAAAGAGATGAAGCAGGTCATTTTATAATGATAAAGGGGTCAATTCAGCAAGAAGATATAACAATTATAATAAATATATCTGCACCTAACACTGGAGCACCCAGATATATAAAACAAATATTATTAGAGCTAAAGACAAAGATGGACCTCAATACAGTAAGAATTGGAGACTTCAACACTCCACTTTCAGCACTGGACAGATCTTCCAGACAGAAAATCAACAAGGAAACATTGGAATTAATCTGCACTGTAGAACAAATGGACCTAATAAATATTTACCGAACATCTCATCTAAAGGCTGCAGTATACACATTCTTCCCCTCAGCACATGGATTATCCTCAAGGATAGACCATATGTTAGGTCACAAAACAAATCTTAGAACATTCGAAAAATTGAAATAATATCAAGCATCTTCTCTGACCACAATGGAATAAACTAGAAATCAATAACAAGAGGAATTTTGGGAACTCTGCAAATGCACGGAAATTAAACAATATGCTCCTGAATGACCAGTGGGTCAATGAAGAAACAAAGAGGGAAACTGAAAAATTTCTTGAAACAAATTATAGTGAAAACATAACATATCAAAACCTATGGGATACACCAAAAGCAGTAATAAGAAAAAAATTTTTAAGTGTCTACATCACTAAAGGAGAAAAAATTCAAATAAATAACCTAACAATGCATCTTAAAGAACTAGAAAAGCAAAACAAACCAAACCAAAAAGTTAGCACAAGAAAAGAAATAATAAAGACCAGAGAACTAGACAAGAAAGAGCAAACCAAACCAAACCAAAAAGTTAGTACAAGAAAAAGACCATAGAAAAGCAAGAGAAAACCAAACCATAAATTTAGTACAAGAAAAGAAAGAAAGACCAGAGCAGAAATCAATGAATTAAAAAAAATTTAAATTAACAAAATTGAGAAACGGTTAGCCAGGCTAACTAAGGAAAAAAAAGAGAGAAGACCCAAATAAGTAAAATCAAAGATGAAAAAGAAGACATTACAACTGATACTGCAGAAATTCAAAGGATCATTAGTGGCTACTATGAACAACTATATGAAACAATTGCTAATCTAGAGGAAATGTATAATTTCCTAAATTCATACAATCTAAAAAAATTGAAAATCTAGAGGAAATGTATAATTTCCTAAACTCACACAATCTACCAAGATTAAACCATGAGGAAATCCAAAACCTAAACAGACCAATAACAAATAGTGAGATTAAAACTGTAATGAAAAATCTCCCAGTACAGAAAATCCCATGATCCAATAGCTTCACTGTTGAATTATACCAAACATTTAAAGAATTAATACCAATCCTACTCAAAATATTCTGAAAAACAGAGGAGAAGAGAATACTGCCAAACTCATTCTCTGAGGCCAGTACTACCCTGATACCAAAACGAGACAAAGATACATCAAAAAAAGAAAACTACAGGCCAATACATGAGATGGATATTAACGTAAAAATCCTCAACAAAATACTATCAAACTGAATTCAACAATACATTAAAAAGATTATTCATTATGACCAAGTGGGATTTATCTCAGAGATGCCAAGTATGGTTCAGTCTACACAAATCAATCATTGTGATACATCATATCAACAGAATGAAGGATAAAAACCACATGATCATTTCAATTGATATTGAAAAAGCATTTGATAAAGTTCAACATCCCTTCATGATAAAAACCCTAACAAACTAGGCATAGAAGGAACATACCTCAGCACAATAAAATCCATTTAAGACAGACCCATAATTAGTATCTTACTGAATGGGGAAAAACTAAGCCTTTCCTCTTAGATCTGGAACAAGACAAGAATGCCTACTTTCACCAATATTATTTAATATGGCACTGGAAGTTCTAGCTAGAGCAATCAGACAAGGCAAAGAAATAAAGGGCATCCAAGTTGGAAAGGAAGAAGTCAAATTATCCTTGTTTTCAGATAATATGATCTTATACATGGAAAAACCTGAAGATTCCACCAGAAACATATTCGAACTGATCAACAAATTCAGTAAAGCTGCAGGATACAAAATGAACACACAAAAACTAGTGGCAATGCTATATGCCAAGAGTGAACAATCTGAAAAAGAAATAAAAAAAGTAATCCCATGTGCAATAGCCACAAAATAAAATTAAGTACCTAAGAATTAACCAAAGAAGTGAAAGATCTCTACAATAAAAACTATAAAACACTGATGAAAAAAATTGAAGAGGACACACAAAAAATCTAAAGACAGTCCATGTTCATGAATCGGAAGAATCAATATTGTTAAAATGTACATACTATCCAAACCAATCTACAGATTTAATGCAATACTTATAAAAATACCAATAACATCCTTCACAGAAATAGAAAAATCAATCCTAAAATTTATACGGAACCACAAAAGACCCCGAATAGCCAAAGCTATACTGAGCAAAAAGAATAAAACAGGAGAAATCACATTACCTGACTTCAAATTATACTACACACCTATGGTAACCAAAACAGCATGGGACTGGTATAAAAACAGACACATAGACCAATGGAACAGAATAGAGAACCCAGAAGTAAATCCATGCACCTACAGTGCACTTATTTTCAACAAAGATGCCAAGAATATACATTGGGGAAAAGACAGTCTCTTCTATAAATGGTACTGGGAAAACTGGATATCCATATGCAGAAGAATGAAACTAGACTCCCACTTATCACCATATACAAAATTCAAATCAAAATGAATTACAGACTTAAATCTAAGACCTCAAACTATGAAACATTGGTTTGGGCAAAAAATTCTTGAATAGTACCCCACAACACAGGCAACCATAGCAAAAATGGACAAATGGGATCACATCAAGTTAAAAAGCTTCTACACAGTGAAGGAAAAAATAAATCAAAGAAACAACTCACAGAATGAGGGAAAATATTCGCAAACTAACCAACTGACAAGATAACCAGAATACATTAGGAGCTTAAACAACTCCATAAGAAAAAATAATCTAATAATCAGATTTTAAATGGGCAAAATATTTGAATAGACATTTTTGAAAAAAGACATACAAATGGCAAGCAGGCATATGAAAAGGTGCTCAACATCACTGATCATCAGCGAAATGCAAATCAAAACTACAATAAGACATCATCTCATCCCCGTTAAAATGGCTTTTATCCAAAAGACAGGCAATAACAAATGGTGGTGAGAACATGGAGAAAAGGAAAGCCTTGTACACTGTTGGTAGAAATGTACATCAGTACAACCACTATGAAGTTTGGAGGTTCCTCACAATACTAAAATAGAGCTACAATATGATCCATCAATCCCACTGCTGAGTATATACCCAAAAGAAAGGAAATCAGTTCATTGAAGAGATATCTGCCATGCTGTTTGTTGCAGCACTGTTCACAATAGCCCAGATTTGGAAGCAACCTAAATGTCCATCAGCAGATGACTGGATAAAACATGTGGTATATATACACAACGAAGTACTATTCAGTCGTAAAAAATAATGAGATCCTGTCATTAGCAACAACACGGAGAAAACCGGAGGTCATTATGTTGAGATAAGTCAGACACAAAGACAAACTTCATGTGTTCTCACTTATCTGTGCGTGCTAAAAATGAAAATAATTGGCCCAGCACAGTGGCTCATGCCTGTAATCCCAACATTTTGGGAGGCCAAGACAGGTGGATCACTGGAGGCTAGGAGTTCGAGACCAGCCTGGTGAACATGGTGAAACCCTGTCTCTACTAAAAATACAAAAATCAGCAGGGTGTGGTGGTACAGGCCTGTAACCCCAGCTAATTGGGAGGCTGAGACACAAGAATCACTTGAACCTGGGAGGCAGAGGTTGCAGTGAGCTGGGATCACGCTACTGCACTCCAGCCTGAGCGACATAAGTGAAAATATAATTGAAGAACTCTTAGAGTTAGAGAGTTGAAGGATGGTTACCAGAGGCTGGGAAGAGTAGTAGGCAGGTGGGGAACAAGTGGAGATGATTAATGAGTATGAGAGAGAGAGAGAGAGAGAATGAATAAAACCTAGTGTTTGATAGTACAACAGCGTGACTATAGTCAAATATATACATATTTATTATTTATTTATTTATTTTTGAGATGGAATCTCGCTCTATCACCCAGGTTAATGTGCAGTAGCACAATCTCAGCTCATTGCAACCTCTCTCTCCTGGGTTTAGGTGATTCTCCTGCCTCAGCCTCCAGAGTAGTTAGGATTACAGGTGCCCACCACCACCCCTGGCTAATTTTTGTAGTTTTAGTAGAGACCGGGTTTCACCATGTCAGCCAGGCTGGTCTTGAACTCATGACCTCAAGTGATCTATCTGCCCACCTCAGCCTCTCAAAGTGCTGGGATTACAGGCATGAGCCACTGCATCTGGCCATTATTCATTTAAAAATAACTGAAAGAGTATGATTGGATTGTTTTGGGAGTTTTGTTTGTGTTTGTTTGTTTGTTTGTTTGTTTGTTTGTTTGTTTTTGAGATGGAGTTTCACTCTTGTTGCCCAGGCTGGAGTGCAATGGCACGATCTCAGCTCACTGCAACCTCCACCTCCCAGGTTCAAGCCATTCTCCTGCCTCAGCCTCCCAAGTAGCTGGGATTACAGGTGTCTGCAACCACACTTGGCTAATTTTTGTATTTTTAGTAGAGACAGGGTTTCACCATGTTGGCCAGTCTGGTCTCAAACTCCTGACCTCAGGTGATCTGCCCGATTCAGCCTCCCAAAGTGCTGAGATTACAGGCATAAGCCACCGCACCCTGCCGTTATTCATTTAAAAATAACTAAAATAGTATGATTGGATTGTTTGCAACACAAAGAATAAATGCTTGAGGGGATAGATACCCCATTTTCCATGATGTGATTATTGCTTATTTCATGACTGTATCAAAGTTCTAATGTACCCTGTAAATATAAACACCTATGTACCTACAAAATTAAAAATAATAAAAAGATTTCCAGTAAGTATTGTAATATAAGTAGTTAGATTTTTTTAATAGTCATTAAGAAATACTAGGAATTATTTTGAGAAGAATGCAGTGGAGACTTTTCTTCTTCATAACAAATAATTTTGTTGCTTTCAAAATTAAGCTATTTCAGTGGTTTATAGAGACAGGTCTCTTTCCACTTTACCCCAGGGGATTTCTGTCTTCATATGAAGGACTCCAGACACTTCTCTTCAATTATTTTGTTGACCTATGTAAAGTTGATTTTGGGTGAAACTGGAAGCACAAAATTGTAGGCACATTTAACTAAAAATTCAGTGACCTAATTACTTACAGAATTCAACTTCTGCCTCAGACATTATTTTGTATTACAAAATAAATTTTCAATGGTTTAGATTTAAGAAAATGGTTTCACAGCCATGATCTTAAAACTTGGAATAAAAGTCCTAAAGTGACTGCGTGTAAAAAATTCCATCCTGTTCAACATTAACCCTAACGACAGGGAAGCATAATAGAAATGAAAACCTTTTACCTCCTCTATGAAATTCTCGACATTTTCTCACTGCTATGGGGATTTTCTTCGCTGAATGCATACACATGACTTTCAGTTAGTGCTTCCCTATGGCAAGCTCTCATGATATTTTTCTCTGGTGTTCCAAGGCTAAAACTGTTAGTTTAACTCCTCACCATTAAAAACAGAATCTAATACAGATTTCTGTTTTTAAGTTTATATGTTTCTAGGGCAATGTGTAATTTATTAGTTCAGTAATCTCTCATTTCTCTAAGCAAGACTGAAAAGAATGAGTATTTTGTAATTAGGAAATTCAGTAACTGCCCCCACTGAATACTAGAAAGCAGAAAATGAGAAAGCTTGCACTGTTTTTGGCTCCTTAAATCCAGTGTTTTTTCAATGATTCATTGGCAACACCCAGTGAACAACTGTTTTCTGGTATGAAAGGCATCCTTTTACTTTAACATGTTGTCAGGAATAACACGGTCAAAATCTAAACTCTCTGTTTTAATTATCAAATACTATTCTGCTCATGTATTGCGCAGGACAATTTCTGGGCCATTTTCCTTCAAAATCTAATCATAAAAATAAACTAGCAACATATATGACTACCTCTGCAGTCACACACACTTGAGTTCAGTTCTGTAACGCTTATAAATGGGCAATTAACACTTTTGCATACTCAATTTAAGAAAGCCAGTTTAGGCCAGGCGCGGTGGCTCAAGCCTGTAATCCCAGCACTTTGGGAGGCCGAGGCGGGCAGATCACAAGGTCAGGAGATTGAGACCATCCTGGCTAACACACTGAAACCCCATCTCTACTAAAAATACAAAAATTGGCTGGGCGTGGCGGCGCGCGCCTGTAGTCCCAGCTTCTGGGGAGGCTGAGGCAAGAGAATAGCGTGAACCAGGGAGGCGGAGCTTGCAGTGAGCCGAGATTGCGCCACTGCACTCCAGCCTGGGCGACAGAGCAAGATTCTGTCTCAAAAAAAAAAGAAAGACAGTTTAATGTGATGTTAGCTATTAATCTTTTGTCACAATTCATTTTATTTTAATGCAGGCATCAAGCAAAGACATCGAATGACAACATCTACTGAAAAAGATACTTGTGGCCACTTTAGGAAAGATTAATGGTTATACACACACACACACACACACATAACAGAGTGATGAGTGTAATGAAAAATGTTAAATCCTCACATTGTAGTGATAAGTAAATTTTGCTCTGTCACAGTACAAGTAATGGAATAAAACAAATTTGCCCTTGTCTGTGTGCTAACAGAGTTTCATATTCATACACCATATACACGATAATTAGTGACACTTCACACTCTCAAGAATCATAGAGTGTAGAAAACAAGTGGAATAAAAGAGTATTATCTAATGCACCAACAATTTAAATGCACATGTGATAAAATGGGTGCTTTTAGTATAGTATGCACGGAATGAGATCTTCGAAATTTCTCGGTAGCAGGTGCTAGATATATAAATATACAGCTAGAACTTTATATTTGGCTTCTCCCGATTTGTTTCCCTTTCTCTGTTACGCTTCTCTTTTTTTAAGACATTGACCTTATTGCTATTCAATAATAGGTTACCCGAGGTGATTTTCATGTTCTTCAGATTCGAACAACAAAGGTATAGTTATTCTGTGCTTTCATAAAATTCATCTATCCACCGAGAATACTTCCTTATGAAGGGGGAATTGTTTATTCTAAAAATAGATAGCTTTTTTTAGACAAAAACAAGCAATGGGGAAAGGACTCCCTATTTAATAAGTGGCACTGGGATAACCAGTTGGCCATATGCAGAAGATTAAAACTGGGCCCCTTCTTTACACCATATACAAAAAGCAACTCAAGATGGATTAAAGAGAAATGTAAAAACCAAAACTATAAGAACCCTGGAAGACAACCTAGGCAATATCATTTGGGAACTAGGAACCTGGCAAAGATTTTATGATGAAGACTCCAAAAGCAATTGCAACAAAAGCAAAAATTGACAAATGAGATCCAATTAAACTTAAGAGCTTGTGCATAGCAAAATAAAGTATCAACAATAAGGGAAATGGTGAGTAAATTGAATGTGGTATCTTAAAAAGAGTATTAGGTAACAACCAAGGAAACCTAAATAAGTATGGACTTTAGTTAATAATAATGTATATTAATAAACCACTAATCTGCTTTCTGTCTTTAAGGATTTGTATATTCTGGGTATTTCATGTAAATGCAATTACATAATATGTGGCCTTTCGTGTATAGCTTCTTTAACATAATGTTTTCAAAGTTCATCCAAATTGCAGCATGTGACAGTACTTCATTTCTTTTTATGGCTGAATAACATTCCTTTGTATGGATATGCCACATTTTGTTTTTCTATTAATCAGTTGATGAATATTTAGGTTGTTTTAATGTTTTGACTGTTGTGAATATTGTTGCTGTAAACATTCATGTAAAAGTAATAACAAGAAGAAACTATCAACAAAGTAAACAGACAAACTACAGAATGGGAGAAAATATTTGCAAACTATGCATCTAACAAATGTCTAATAGCCAACATCTTTAAGGAACTTAAACAAATTTACAAGAAAACAACAAGCAACTCCATTAAAAACTGGGTAAAGGACATGAACAATTTTCAAAAGAAGACATACATGTTTCCAACAAGCTTATGAAAAAAAGCTCAATATCACTGATCATTAGAGAAATGCGAATCAAAACCACAATGAGATACAATCTCATACCAGTCAGAATGGTTATTATTAAAAAGTCAAAAAATAACAGATGTTGGTGAGGTTGCAGCACAAATGGAACACTTATACACTGTTGGTGGGAGAGTAAATTAGTTCAAACCTTGTGGAATGCTGTGGGTGATTCCTCAAAGAGCTAAAAACAGAACTATCATTTAACTCAGCAATCCCATTACTGGGTATATACCCAAAGGAATGGAAATCGTTCTAAGACACTTACACTTCTATGTTTATTGCTGCACTACTCACAATAGCAAAAACATGGAATCAACCTAAATGCTCATAAATGGTAGACTGGATAAAGAGAAGGTGGTACATATACACCATGGAATACTATGCAGCCATAAAAAGAATGAGATCATGTACTTTGCAGGAACATGGATGGAGCTGGAGGCCATCATCCTTAGCAAACTAATGCAGGAACAGAAAATCAAATATCACATGTTCTCAGTTATAAGTGAAAGCTGAATGATGAGAACACATGGACACAAAGAGGGGACAACAGACACTGGGGCCTACTTGAGGGTGGAGAGTGGGAGGAGGAAGAGGAACAGAAAAGTAACTATTGGTAATAGGCTTAGTACCTGAGTGGTGAATAATCTGTACAACAAACCCCCATGACATGAATTTACCTATATAACAAACCTGCACAAGTACCCCCGAACCTAAAATAAAAGTTTAAAAATATAAAATAGATATCTTTTTTTTACTATAAGAAATCCATCTATTTGATTATTTTGGATATAAAATTCATTGCCTAGTACACAATCTTCTGATTATAAGCTCTATGAAGGATACATTTTGTGCAGTATACTTTTGAAAAATTACTTATCGACTCCTGAGACTCATGATCTGCTCTTAATAGGATAACTGCATGTTTTTTCTTTCCCTAGACTATCTATAAGTGGCATTTTTCATTTTGCAAGGTTCAAGAAATGAAATATGCCAGATATTCAAATAGATGTTTCTTCCTTTGTTTTATTTTGAAGAATCATAATATTGCTTTCTAATCTGTACCACTATCTTACATGCCTAATGATTAAGAAGACTTACTCCAATGATTTAACACTGCACAGAAACTTTCAAATAAATTTTAGTTAACAAGCTCCAGCCAGCTTGCTAGTGCTATCAGGGCTCAGAACATGATACCCCGAAGTATGGCACATTGGCATGCTGAGTATTTTGAACTGAAGGAGATTGAAAGGCCTCAGAAGAAAATTTTCTATGACCTTCTCCTGCCCTCTTCTCTCTTTCCCCTTGTTCTCCCCAGAAACAGGTCATAGAAGCCAAAATTCCTCTTTCAAAGTCAGTAATAGACTTGATTATGACTTGAGTCATAGAAATTAGAACCTCTCTCCCTCAAAGCAAGCCATGAAGTCTATAAAGGTCTTTCCCCTCTCCCTTTTCCCTTGAAGATCTTCATTCCAGAGGGGTGTTGTCTATACGTCAGAGGAAGGAATGCTACACAGACAGACCAAGGAAATCTGTACAGAAAGGCCTTGCTATGTTTCTCCCACCAGTCTATTATCATTAGATCATATCCTTTATCCAATCACATTCGTACATGGCTCTCCATTCTTCATCGAACCTACAACAGTTTTCCCTGGGCCTTTAGATCTTCATTTCTGAGGCTCCTGTGTCACATAAAACTTAGATTAAATAAATTTGCTATGCTTTTTTCTTGTTAACCTGTCTTTTGTTATAGGAGTGTTGACCGTGACCCTTATGATGAGTGAGGACAGGGAGCATACCTTTCACCCATGCAGTGCCACAAGGGCAGGGCCCACTCTAATTGTTTATTACTGTACAACATCTAGAAATAAGTCTGGTACATAAAAGGAGATCAAAGAAGGCTTTTGGTATACATCCATTAGGGGAACTAGATAGCACAATCCAATGTAGTTACGATTGACTCACTTAGCTCTCCCACCATTAGAGGCTCTTCTAGGACTAATGAGAATGTTCACTGGCCTATAAAAGCTGGAACCAAGGGTTCCACCTCAGTTTGGAGGCAAACCATGTGTTTTGCTCTGTGCTTTTAACTGGTTTCTGAAAAATCTAGTCTTCTGATAATGATATGGTAAGTTAAACTGGAATGCAACAGAACTTCAATTCTGACAAAACTATTTGTTCTACATTGACCTGTACAAGCATGCCTTATAACTAATCTCAGGAACTAAAAAGGTCATCACAAGCCAAGGTTAATAATAATATTACTCTTTTCATCAAAATTATATTTGTAAATCATTTTTAATGATATAGGAAATTACTTTTATTTCAAATAACATGGGAAAATTAGGATAGCATATAATCAAAACTATTTTTTAATTATTAGAAAAATACACCAAGGAAAGACAGCAAAGTAACAACTGATTATCTTTGGATGGTAGGATTATTGGTAAGTATTTTTCTTATTTATACCTTCCTATATCTCACAATTTTTGAAAACAATAAATAGGTACTATTTGTGTAAGTAAAAAACTTCATGCTTAAAATGTTATAAAATCACTATTAATTTTTCATATATTTCATTTCTAGCTAATTGCTGCAATCACTTCTGTAGTTGAAGACGTATATTTTCATAAATTATGTGAATTAGAACATAATTCTGTTTGAAGAAATGTGTGTCAACGCTGTTATGAAAATAGAAAGATGGCCTACACTAGAACTTTCCTCCAGAAAAAAAAAGATAGACACTTGGAAATGCCAATGTATTTCTCTGAATTATATCTTTTAAAAATAAATGCATGTGAATATCTCATCTTTGTTCTATGTTTCCCCGTATTAACCTGAATTCATTGTGAATATTAACTATAACTTCGTGTCAGCTTTTTGGGAAGAATTTAAGAATTACTTTTAAAAATTATTTTTAGAAAAGGAACTACCATTTGTGGTTGCTGAATGTTTCAGTTCCCACAGTTGGAAATATCAATTAAGTTTTAGAACAAATTCCCTTTGTTTTGGGAAATTCACCAGGATGGAACTTTTAATTACATGAAAGTACCTATCATTGTTCCCGGAGAAAATTGTGAAGTCTCCACAAATTTGGATGTAGTAATATAAATGGCTGCATTTTTAGGCAGACTATAGACTTGTAGAGTTTGAGAACTGTTTTCCCAAAATATGGATACAAACAGAATGTCAGTGGCCTCCATAGTAAGATTGAATTATCCAAAAACTTGGAAGTACATTTTCACCCACTATGATTGCATTATCTAACCCTTGACTGTCAACCCATGCCTAGCTTCTTCTGCTAAAAGAACAGGTACCTATTTTCAATATCAGTCTAGGTGGGGCAAGAATTGGTGGGTCTGGTCCTTGGGACATTTCTGAAATATAGGACCAAAGAATAGGGGTCTTGAAGTGAAGGAACATGGAAATTTCTCCTTGGCTGGAGTAGTGTACTGGCGTCGAGACACCCAGGAATCTGCACAGAGCTAGGCTACAACCCCAACACGAGATTCTAATGTCCATGGTAAATCACTGAGGTACCAGAGTTTATCTCCCAAACAGTAAAGCATCATTATTCCTCACTTTGCTGAGATTTGGAAAGTTTAAGAGAAAGGGTATGTCTATACTAGGAACAAAGCAGTGTGTTGTGAACAGTGTCAGTTTTCACTTAGAAATGGCCAAAGGTGACTTGGAGAGTTCTGTAGGGCAGAGTGGCCACCAGGATGGGTTAGAAGGATGTGGTAGCATTCTCTAAGGATTCCCAGGAATACTTGAGGACAGAAATCCTAGAAAGGAGATGTCAGATTTAAATAGTCTGGGCAAGTGGGAATCGCCAATCATTATGGCTTAAACAGTAAAAGTAATGTAACTCCAAGCTAGATAAGGGTCTGCTGTCTATGCATCTATAATCTGGTATTTATAATATATTAAAACATAGTTTTGGACTTTTAGTCAATCAGATGCCAATTTTGAGTTCTCAGTTCAAGTTGTTAAAATGTGTTTAGCAAACGCTTCACCAAAAATACCCTTCCACATTGTGTTTTCAACTCTACCTAATTTCCGATTTTTTTTTCTCTTGACCTAAGAAATTATCACTCAATTCTTGTAAGTCTCATTGTTAGTTCTTTTTAAAAATGTTTTTAAATTATTATACTTTAAGTTCTGGGGTACATGTGCAGCATGTGCAGGTTTGTTACATAGGTATACATGTGCCTTGGTGGTTTGCTGCACCCATCAGCCTGTCATCTACATTAGCTATTCCTCCTAATGCTATCCCTCCCCCAGCCGCCCACCGCCCCAACAGGCTCTGGTGTGTGATATTCCCCTCTCTGTGTCCATGCGTTCTCATTGTTTCAACTCCCACTTATGAGTGAGAACATGTGGTGTTTTGTTTTCTCCTCTTGTGTTAGTTTGCTGAGAATGATGGTTTCCAGCTTCATCCATGTCCCTGCAAAGGACATGAACTCATCCCTTTTTATGGCTGCATAGTATTTACGTATTCCTCTCCTCCAAGCTAACATTCCTTTTTTATTTATAAGGAGAGAATTCAGAGAACACATCTGTTTCAAAGAACAGACCAAGTCACTCCAAATAATAAGACAGGATAAGTCAACCTTATATTCCTGTTGGGCTTCAAGAGGCGTGCATATGTTGTCAAAATCCTATGGACTCAGCACACTTCTGAGGAAAGTGGCCTGAATCACTGTCTCCTATGTAAGCATCATGGCTCCCACCACATGGTTTCAGTGAAAACAACCCTGCAACCCTGGCCACCACCTCCAGGAGAGTCTAGCCCTCAGGTGGAGCCAGAGATAAATAGTGGAAAGTGTCTGAGAACCACTGAACCAGCAGAAGCATCCAGATTCCCTGTTCATGTTGTTTGATCAGATTGGCTTCCCTTCTCAAGGAGCGAAGGAAGGGATCCTTCATTATTCTCCCACCGACACCTGCAGTCCAGGTAGCATCACCAGTCAGGCAGGGGACCAGGAGCAGACTCCATTTCTCTGCCTTATTTCCAAACCAGGTAGTCTGGAAAGTCTGAAAAGTGTTGTTATTATTTTTATTTTGGAGGAAGGAGTGCATACAAGGGTTTTGTGGGTGGGGCAGGGGCAGTCCTGGGTCTGTAAGAGCCCTGTATTTGCCTCTTTCCTTCCCTTCCCAGGGACTATAGCTGTCCTTACCCCGGAATATCTAGTCCAGTCCCTTAAGGCTGAAAGCTGAGCTCCAAATTGTCAGAGTGCAGTTCACTGATGGGGGTTCCAGGGCTGTGCCCAGAGACACAGAGGTCAGGGGCCTCTTGGCAGTACTATATCAGGGGAAATCCAACTCCAGTCCGAGCAACCGGGAATCAGAAGCCACGTTGAGTAGGATGGCCAGCTGGAAGGATGGAGCAGGTGAGAGGGCAGAAGAGGATGGTGAGTGGCGAAAATGGACAGGCAGAGGGCAGCTCTTGGTGGGAGTGAGTGTGGCAGTTAGTCCCCATGGCCTGGATCATTTCACTGGAAAATCTTTAATACTGCATGACTGCACCTGACATGAGTTATTCAAATGGTGGTGGTCCCTGGATCTATGAGCCGGTGGTGGCTTTCCACCTTTCCCTTCCTTTCTCTCTCTTTCTCTCTTTCTTTCTTCCGAGATGGAGTTTCACTCTTGTTGCCCAGGCCGGAGTGCAGTGGCGCTATCTCAGCTCACTGCAACTTCTGCCTCTGGGCTCAAGCGATTCTCCTGCCTCCTCTCCCCTCCCCTCTCCTCCTCTCCTGTCCTCTCCTGTCCTCTCCTCTCCTCTCCTTCCTTTCTCTCTCTCTCTCTTTCTTTCTCTTTCTTTTTTTGGGAGTCTCACTGTTGCCCAGGCTGGAGTGCAGTGAAGCGATCTCAGCAAACTGTGACCTCCACCTCCTGGGTTCAAACGATTCTCCTGCCTCAGCTTCCCAAGTAGCTGGGACTACAGGCATGCACCAGTGGCAGCTTTCTAAGGCTCCTCAGGCTCACCCTGCAGGAAGCTGGCACATTTCTCACAGAACACAAAGGTGGCTGCTGCACAAACACGTGGACCAAGCAGGTTCCTCCTCCTGGGGTCAGTAACAAGCTGGCTTGCCTCACAGTTAGGGACTGTAACTGCTGCTCATCCTGTGAAGTGTGGAATTCCATTTCTTCAAATGTCAGGATCCTTCAGGTGTGGAAAGAGCCTCATATCTGTGTGTCACTCCAATACTGCCCAGTCTTGTCTTTTTGGGGGTCCCACTAAGTCACTTCACATTCATTTTCGTTTTCCTCCCACCTCATTCTCACTTCCTGATAATTTTTTCTCTATCTTTATACTTTCCTTACCAATTTATTCCTTTTTTCTGTCAAGACACTCTTTATTCCTTCTAATGAACGGAAGGAGATCGGTCTGAATTTAGAGCACATACAACGGCAGGCCAAGAAACAAATCAGTGCACACTTAGAAGATCATTGCTACACTCACCTCAGTACCTCCATGCTTCCTGAATCCCAGGCTCTGTGGATGGGATCCAGGAATCTCGTATTGAAGCAAAACCACTAGGTGAGTCTTGTAAACACTAGCGTTTGGACCTGCATCAACTCTGACTCCTTCCAGGGCAGGGTCTCTCTCCTTTTCACCTTTATCATCCAGTGTTCAGGATAGTGTTTGGTTAAAAAGTAGGTGCTCAGCAAATCAGTAGTGAATGAAAGACTAAACTAATGAAAAATGACAAAATTGAATAAATATTGAAGCCCCAGCCTTAGGTAAAATCGTAGAAGAGCAGATGTAGTCAGCTTTTTAGCCTATCATGGCTACCAAATTTGGCCTGGCCTCCCAGTAGTTCCAAACCTTCCCTTATACTCTTGACCTCAGTAATCCTAATGGGAGGTTCTCTGAGTTCTTATCCCACAAACCAAACATTGTGTTTCTGTTCATTGCTTCTTTTTAAAAAAAAAAAAATTACTAAAAGTTAATTGCACAGTACCTCATTCATTCGCAGCCAGGGTCTCTGTGTGTTTTGTGTTGATAGCTCCTTAAAAAAAAAAAAAATTTGGTATAAGGACAAGGGTAAAGGAGTTTCTTCAGCGCATTCCCTCTCTTCTTCTGAGTTCTTGTGGATTCATCTCAATAGTGCCTTCAGAAGACAATACTACCAATTTCTTTCTCCTAATCCCAAGGTGAAATTCAGATAATGAAAACTTCAGGCTCCCTGGCAAGTAACCTAAGCAAAAGAGCTTTGAAAAATTTATTGAATAAAATAAAATATTTTATTTGTAGCCCCTGATATAAATAGGAAAATGGCCTTTTCATGTTTTGTTTTTGTGGTGGTAGTTTTTAAAGGAAATTACAAGTATGTTATTCTCAACATTTTTCACATATTTAAAACTAAACATTCATTTAATATTAATATGTTTTAGTTTTTTTAATTAACAGGTTTTTTAATTGACAAAAATTTGCATACATTTATGATGTTTTGAAATATGTACACATTATGGAATAGCTAAATTGAGCTAAATTAATATTATGTTTTGTAAAATAACTTTTAAGCTTAAAAGCTTAAAATAATCTTTTCCTTTTAAAAAATTACTATTAAACTCTTATTGCTTATCAAGTAATTTTTTTTTTTTTTGAGACAGAGTCTTGCTCTGTTGCCCAGGTGGGTGTGCAATGGCACAATCTCAGCTCACTGCAACCTCCACCTCCCGGGTTCAAGCAATTCTCCTGCCTCAGCCTCCCAAATAGCTGGGATTACAGGTGCATGCCACTGTGCCCAGATAAATTTCATATTTTTAGCAGAGACAGGGTTTCACCATGATGGCCAGGCTGGTCTTAAACTCCTGACCTTGTGATCTGCTTGCCTCAGCCTCCCAAAGTGCTGAGATTACAGGTGTGAGCCACCATGCCCAAAATCGTTTTTTTTTTAATCTTTAGTTTGAGCCACCAAATATTTAAATGTGATTTGCAATTTTAAAATTAGGTAAACATATAACATTCTTATATATATGCCTAATTCTTACATCATTTTTTTCCTGCAGGACAAAATATAAGCCCTCCTAAATATATGTAAGCTAAAATTTACCCTTGACAAATGATAACTGTGATATAAAAATAATTGAGCCAAATTACCAAAATTAAATATTTTAAAGGTAAGCCAAATCAAAGATAATAAGGAAATTAGAAGGCAGTTAAAATGTTGAAACAGTTTGGGATCACCAAGGTATCCCAGTGGAATGAACAATCAAGAGAGCTTATGGAATTCATTTCTCACGTCTTCACAAAAAGAAGAGATTCTTCCTATTATAGGATGAATAAATTGATTGTTGCCAGAAGGCAAGAGGATGTACTGTACTAGATAAACACTCAACAGCCTTTGGCTTTGCAGTCCTTTATTTTTACCCAATCTTTCTATTCATGAGGTCCTGGTATTTCAAACTTGATCATTAACTTATTTCTCTATTTTTCTGTAGTGTAAAAATATGTAGTTTTAATGTAGTTTCTAAGCTTTGGTGATATTCAAGTACATTTAAGTCAGTAATTTATTTTACTTGAATAGGACCACATGGAAATTTAGTCCCTCTGAACATGGTTTGAGGGCCTTCCGTTTCTGACCCTTTGACAGTGTTAGTTGACACTGGTTAATTTTCTCCTGTTTTTTTGTTTTGTTTTGTTTTTTATAAACCTAATAGGACTTAAATGTAGTTAAGATACTTTGAATAGAATAGTCTATATTTAAATTTTTATTTTGTTCAGGCTCCCATAGTAATAAATCCTAAGAGGAAGACAACATCCAGTGATATAAAAAAATTAGGAAAAGGGACTTGTAATTAATATAGAGGACACACACATATCACAGATGAACATGAATACAAATAAAAGATACAAATCTTTTATCTTAAGAAAGAAAGGGGAAAAAGAGAATGAATCAGAGATCAGAAATGTATACCTAGTGATTTCAATAACAAGCATGCTGTATGGTCTCTTTTTACTTGCCTGGTCAGTTGTGAGTTAAAAAGATTTGCAGGGCTGAGGGGGTGCCATCATAGAGTGGCACTAAGATCCTTGCAGCTCAGCGTTCTGCTGCCACAGAGCTGACAGGGGTTGCTGTGAGATTTTGTGAAAAGCACTAATATAGAAGTGTAAGATAGGGGTTTATGGGGGATGGACATCTGACTAGCTTGTGATGGGACAGAGGCAGTGGCTGAGGGTCTCAAAAGTCCTGCTTGAATACATTCTGCTGAGGGCGTAGACTTATTCCTGAAGTTAATGAGAATTTCCTGGAGAGTTTTACACAGAAGAAGAGTGTGATCACAGTCTCTTTTAGAGAATCCACTTAGGCCACAATGCAGTAGATGTACCACAGGGGAGTGAAAGTGAAGACAGGGACATAAGTTAAGAGGCTATCCAAGACAGAAATGGTAGAAGCCCAAGATAAGGCAGAGACAGGCAGAAAGCAAAACAGTGAAGAAGGGAACAGGGACCCACTAATAGACTAGCTACCACCTGAAGCATTGCCAGGTACTGTGGCAAAGAGAAAGGCACTAATTGTGTAGTGACTCTTAAAGCTTCTTCCCAAAAGTGACATATCCTATATCCACCCACAGTTCATAATCCAAGGTCACATGACCATCCCCAACTTCAAGAGGGTAAGGAAGTGGATTTCTACCACATGCCTAGTAGCAGAGAGAACCAAAACGTTTGGAGAAGCGTCTAATAGCTACACTTCCTAGTCTATAATCATTACCTAAGGAGACTCATTGCCAGCTACATATGGATTCATGAAAAGAATACACACTAAAAGAACTGCCTAAAGACCTTAAAGGTCTTTCAGTCTTGGCCATTTAATTTGTTGAAATATTAAGTTCAGTCAGGGAAAAAATACTTTTCACTTTTATTTTCCCACCCTAACCTTGGGTACATTCTCTTTTCTTAGCCCAGCTACATGAATCTCACCCCTTTTGAAGCATGGTTTAGTCATTCAATAGATACTGAGCATCTACCATGTAGCAGGTATTGGAGACATAGTGATGAACGAGGCAGACATCTCACAACATCCCTATCATCAAGGAGCTTAAGATCAGAAAAATTGAAACTAAGCAAATGATTACATGTTATTTACTTATGATTGTAATAAGGGATGGGAAGGCAAACATATTGTGCAATGAGAAGGTAAGAACAGGGCAAAGTAGAGTAGTCAGCTAGTTGGGAAGTTGGCCAGGTAAAAGTCTGGGGAATGATTACAAGCAGAGAGAAAGAAATGCTTGCAAGAAGGCCAAAAGGTAGGAAAGCCATTGGTACTCACGAGGTAATCGAAATAAATACGGTATGGCTGAAGCAGAGTAATCAAGAGAAAAGGCAAGGGGCTAGAGACTGAGGCTGAGGTGAGATCACGAAGGTAGTCGTAGAACAAATTAAGGAGCTTACATATTATGCCAAATGCTGTAGGAGGTCATTGAAGAGTTTTTGGCAGGAGAATGACATCATCCATATAGAAAATGAGGTCTGTTGAGAAGGAAATTTACAAGAATAATTATGAATGCATTGTACACAAAAGTGGCTGGTTCCTTCACCACCTTCTTTACCTCCTTCATGAGCACTCACTTTCAACCACTCCCTATCTAAGATCACATCTCCACTCCTCCCACACTAGCCCTCAGATCCTGCTTATTCTTTTATAAGAGCATTTGCCACTTTCTAATATTTTAGACAATTTTCTTATTAGTTTATTGTTTATATTCTCTTGCTAGAATTCTTTTTTCCTAGAAAGTGCCTGGCATATGGGTCTTCAACAAATATTTGTTAAATTAATGTCATATCACATTATGATTTAAAGCTGGGTTGTAAGATGATTTATCTGTCAGTGTTTATGGCTTAATATATTTAGTTTAAAATAACTATCTCCTAAATGTATGGCTCTTAGGCAAAACATATGCCGTGATTTAATTCTTATTCTTCTTCTTATTATTTTTTTGAGATGGAGTTTCACTCTTGTGGCCCAGGCTGGAGTGCAATGGCATCATCTCGGTTCACTGCAACCTCCGCCTCCCCAGTTCAAGTGATTCTCCTGCCTCAGCCTTCCGAGTAGCTGGGATTACAGGTGCCTGCCACCATGCCTAATTTTGTATTTTTAGTAGAGATGGGGTTTCGCCATGTTGGCCAGCCTGGTGTCGAACTCCTGACCTCAGGTGATCTGCCCGCATCGGCCTCCCAAAGTGCTAGAATTACAGACATGAGCCACCACGCCCAGCCATATATATGTTTTCTACTCTAGTTTCCTGAAAATAATAGAAGCTTGATCCTTCCATGATAATATTGAAGTAACCTGATTTCACATCTCAGGAGCTAGGTAAATTATTAATTTATTTTCTCACTTTAAAGATGATACTAGTAAAATAATATTTCAATCAGAGAACTATATACACTTGAGTTGTAGTTCCAAATAATGAAATAAAAATGAAAATATAGTAATATATTAATAAAATCAGTCTATCAACAATTACAGAATATTATCAGTCACATTTATTAGGCTTTTATTGCATGCCAACACTGTGCTATTGGCTTTATTTGCATTACCTCATTTGATAGTAACAGCAATCCTTTGAGGTGGATATTATGGATCAAGCACATTTTACAGATGAGGAAACTCATCCTTAAAGGCTACAAATCTTGTCCAAAGTCACACAGCTAGTAAGGACCAATGCTAGGGAATCAAACCAGGGCTTGTTTACTTCTATAACCTAAGATATTAGCCACCATCCTTCCAGCCCATAAATTTTAAAAAGAAGGATTTTTTTTAACTGAAGAATTAGTATTAAATAAGAGTCTAACATCATGTTGTTATACCTTTATCAGAAGCAATGAATGCAGTGGAAAGAACACTGGATTGGATGTTCAACAACGAAGTTTAGGATTGGTTATGCTGTTATCTCACTGTGTGTGATGATGAGAAAGTCACTTAAACTCTCTAGTCTTAAATTTTCTCATATATAAAAAGAAGGGACTAAATTAGAGGCTTTGGGAAGATTTGTAGATCATGTACAGCTTGACCACAATCTTGTAGGAATTCACTTGTGATATGGTTTGGCTGTGTCCCCACTCAAACCTCATCTTGAATGGTAGTTCCCATAATCCCCACGTATTGTGGGAGGGACCCGGTGGGAGGTAACTGAATCATGGGGATGGTTGTCCCCATGCTGTTCTCGTGATACTGAGTAAGTTCTCATGAGATCTGATGGTTTTATAAGGGGCTTCCCCCTTCGCTCAGCTCTCATACTTCTTTTCCTGCCGCCACGTGGAGAATGACGTGTTTGCTTCCCCTTCTGCCATGATTGTAAGTTTTCTGAGACCTCCCAGCCATGCTGAACTGTGAGTCAATTAGACCTCTTTCCTTTATAAATTACCCAGTCTTGAGTATGTCTTTATTAGTAGCATGAGAACAGATTAATATGACTTGCTACATAATAAAGAATATTTCAACGGAGGAAATAATTCAATGTGTTATTTTAATTTATGTTAATTTTCCACTCCTACACACAAATGTGACATCTTCACCCAAACTCAAATGCAATTCACAACAAAAAGCAAATTTTGATATCCTGAATGCACTTGAGCAGAGACAAAAAAGCTTGCTTCTCTTTTATAAGACAACAAACGAAAAAGACCATAAAACTGATGAACACCCTAGCGTAGCAAGAAAAATTGTAGCTTGCACAAAATAGTAAGATTGAGATTCAAACAACCTGATTATCTTAGGGAAGTATAACATTCATCCATGAAACCATTCAAGTTTCTTAAGAATTACAGTTCATGAAGTATATTCCAAGCCAGAACAAACATATTTACTAAGTTTTCTTTTGCCTAAAATTCATGTTAGAAATGAATTCATCATGACAACTGGCATGATAAAAGGAACATGTACATTTTACGTGCCTAATGGCACAAAAACAATTTAAGTATGTTATTTTCATTTGCTTCCCAGTTTTAAATCTATTGTCTATTGTTGTATAACAAACTTTGTGGCATACAACAGCAAATTTTTATTCTTTCTCATGATTTTGTGAGTGAATAGGACTCTGCTAGGTAGTTCTCCTTTGAAGTCTTTTATGTAGTAGCAGTCAGGTGACAGCTGGTTTGTAGTCGTTGGAATTCTCCTCTGGGCTACCTGAGATGGCTTATGCACTTTGACATCTGGCAGATGAAACTGGCTGTTTAAATGAGAGCTGAGCTGGGGTTTTGACCAGAGCACCTACACAGGGCATCTCTGTGTGTTTGGGCCACTCATGTAGAGTGGTTCAGGGTAAACACATTTCTTACACGGTGGCTGGCTTCCAAGAGGGAACATCCCAAGTTGGAATGTTCTAAGAAACATAGGTGGAGGCTATAAGGTTTCTTATGACCTAACTGCCAAGCATCAGTCTGTTGTATTTTATTGATCAAAAGCAAGTTACAGAGACAGCTCAGATGCAAGGGGAGGAGATTTATTGGGGGACTAACTACCACAGTGACACATGAAAGTAAACCTTCGTGACGAATCCACAGAAACTTCTGAGAGGTATAAAGTTAAGTCTTTCATGTAAGATTCATTGAATAAGAATCAGGGTGGTTATTCTTGTATCAATATGTTTTTTTCCACTTTGACAGAAAAGCATTCCTGGAATGAAATTCACCCTATAGTTTTACCCTGAGAATATTATAGATTTAGGAGCAAGGTATAAATTTTCTAATTTCACCTCAGGTTGTTATCTGAGCCAATCAAATTATCTTCAGCTTTATTTCTCTCGGTTTCCTGTACACATGTTGTATCTTACAAATAAATTGAAATCAAGAACATGAAGACACTTGCCCTCGTGCTGAAATAAATTGTTGGTCTACGTGTAATTAATGTTGGCTTGATTTTTCTGTATTAAATCTGATACTCAGCAGAAAACATGTGTATTACATCAGAGACTTAGCTGGGTACGGTGGCTCACACCTGTAATCCCAGTGCTTTGGGAGGTCAAGGCAGGAGTATCACTTAAGGCCAGGAGTTCAAGACCAGCCTGGGCAATAAAATGAGACCCTGTCTATACAAAAAGTAAATAAATAAATAAATCAGAGACGTAGAAAAAATCTGTTTAGTAGCATATATGCATTTATGCATATTGGCCCAGAAAAAAAATTCAATTTTTTTTTTTTTTGAGACAGAGTCCCAGGATGGTGTGCAGTGGCATGATCTCAGCTCACTGCAACTTCTTGAAGCGATTCTTGGGCCTCAGCTTATCCAGTAGCTGAGACTACAGGCACACACCACCATGCTCGGCTAATTTTTTGTATTTTTAGTAGAGACGGGGTTTCACCATGTTGGCCATGCTGGTCTCAAACTCCTGACCTCAAGTGATCTGCTGGCCTCGGCCTCTCAAAAGTGCTGGGATTACAGGAGACAGCCACCGCGCCAGCCTCAATATGTATTTTTAAAAAGCAATTTGGGGTGGTTTATTATAATTACCCTATTTTCTGACCTCTGAGATCAAAGATATTTCAACTTGTAAAATATTAAATGTCAATCCTTATTCTTGCCTAAGACTTACTGAATATCATTTATTACGTGCCTGTGCCTTCAAAGAGAACATGTCAACAAGTAATTTTTTATCTCAATATATTTCTTTCTTTTAGTCTGTTTTCTTTCTTTCACTTTAGTATATAACATTCATGGATGTAACCCTAGATTTTCCTGGCTGTAAGAAGCCAGCATCTCCAAATCTTTGCCACTGAAAATATGCTACTATTTTCAATGCTAATTAAGATCTTCCAAAACAACCCATATTTCATATATTGGTTCCATCCTTGACATTATTTATTGATTATTTATTTTAAGTATATGATACTTCTATAGGTGAGGGATTTTCAAACATTCTGCTAACACTATGTCAGGATGTTTATGTGTGGGATATTCTCCCATGTATAGTACCAGAGACATGGGTAGCATACCAAGAATAAGCTCTGGCTTCAAATACTTCCCAGTGTATTGTATGTAACTGCACACTATCATAGGATTGACTGTGAACCCACTCCACTCTATTTTGAAAAATAAATCATTCACAGATTGTATTATTTTAATTATTACTGGAAACATGGTATTTGCTCAAAACCTCTTAACCAATAGCAACATATGTGACATGACATCATTACTGGACTGTTGGAGAAACATTATTTTATACTACTTCCTCATTTTATGTAAATTGCCAACTTATTGCACAATGTCGTTTATAACATTCTCTTATTTTTTAATGTCCATAGAATTGATTTCTCCTTTCACTCCTAAAATTGGAAATTTGAGCCATCTTATTTTTTCCTTGCTCAATCTGGCTAGTGCGGTTATCCATTTTGTGATCTTTTCCAAAAAATGCCTTTTGGTTTAATTGATTTTATCTATTATTTGTCAATTTCTCTTTCATTGATTCGTACTCTTTATTACTTCCTTCTTTCTGCTCATGTTGAATTCAATTTGTTCTTTTTCTAGTGTCTTAAGGTTCAAATGTCAATAAATATTTTTAGATCTTTCTTCATTCCTAAGCATTTTAATGCTATAAATTTGCCTCTAATCACTGCTTTGCCTGCAACCCACAAATTTTGATATGTTGGATTTTCATTATTATTTAGTTCAAATAAATTTCCAATATTTCTTATGAGAAAATTAGACCCATGGGTTATTTGGAATGTGTTAATTACGAAATATTTAGAGATTTCCATATATCTATCTGTTACTGATTTTTAGTTAAATTCCACTGTGGTAAAAGAACATAATGTGTATAATTATAATCCTTTTAAATTTATTGAGACTAGCTTCATGGCTTAGTATCAGTCGGTATGGTCAACCTGGTGAATGCTCCATGCACACTTGAAGAAAGTATTCCACTACTGTTGGGTGGACTATTTCATAAATGTCAATTAGGTCAAGTTGGTCTGCAGGGCTATTTCTTTTTTTTTTCTTTTTCTTTTCTTTTTTTCTTTTTTTTTTTGTGAGACAGAGTCTCGCTCTGTCACCCAGGCTGAAGTGCAGTGGCGCGATGTCCGCTCACTGCAAGCTCCGCCTCCCGGGTTCACGCCATTCTCCTGCCTCAGCCTCCCGAGTAGCTGGGGCTATAGGCACCCACCACCACGCCCGGCTAATATTTTTTTTTTTGTATTTTTAGTAGAGACGGTGTTTCACCATGTTGGCCAGGATGGTCTCGATCTCCTAACCTCGTGATCCGCCTGGCTTGGCCTCCCAAAGTGCTGGGATTACAAGCATGAGCCACCACGCCCAGCCTACAGGGCTATTTCAAGTCATCTATACCCTTACAGGTTTCCTGTCTACTTGTCCTATTTATTACATAGAGAAAAATGCTGAAATCCTCAAGTATAATTGTGGATTTGCCTGTTTCTCCTTTTAATGCTATTAGGTTTTGCTTCGTCCTACTTTGAAGCTCTGTTCTTAGATATATAAACACGTAGAATTGTTCCATGCTCTTAATGAATTTTTCATTATGAAATGTGCCTGTTGGGGGGTGGAGCCAAGATGGCCAAATAGGAACAGCTCTGGTCTGCAGCTCCCAGCCTGAGCGACACAGAAGATGGGTGATTTCTGCATTTCTGTTTGAGGTACCGGTTTCATCTCACTAGGGAGTGCCAAACAGTGGGTGCAGGACAGTAGGTGAAGCGCACTGTGCACGAGCCAAAGCAGGGCGAGGCATTGCCTCACTCGGGAAGCGCAAGCGGTCACGGAGTTCCCTTTCCTAGTCAAAGAAAGGGGTAACAGACGGCACCTGGAAAATCGGGTCAGTCCCACACTAATACTGTGCTTTTCCAACGGGCTTGGAAAACGGCACATTAGGAGATCGTGTCCCGCACCTGGCTCGGAGGGTCCTACGCCCACGGAGCCTCGCTGATTGCTAGCACAGCAGTCTGAGATCAAACCGCAGGCGGCAGCGAGGCTGGGGGAGGGGCGCCCGCCATTGCCCAGGCTTGCTTAGGTAAACAAAGCAGCCAGGAAGCTCGAACTGGGTGGAGCCCACCACAGCTCAAGGAGGCCTGCCTGCCTCTGTAGGCTCCACCTCTGGGGGCCAGGCACAGACAAACAAAAACTCAGCAGGAACCTCCACAGACTTAAATGTCCCTGTCTGACTGACAGCTTTGAAGAGAGTAGTGGTTCTCCCAGCACGCAGCTGGAGATCTGAGAACGGACAGACTGCCTCCTAAAGTGGGTCCCTCACCCCTGAGCAGCCTAACTGGGAGGCACCCCCCAGTAGGGACAGACTGACACCTCACTCGGCTGGGTACTCCTCTGACACAAAACTTCCAGAGGAACTATCAGACAGCTGAATTTGTGGTCTCACGAAAATCCGCTGTTCTGTAGCCACCGCTGCTGACACCCAGCCAAACAGGGTCTGGAGTGGACCTCTAGTAAACTCTAACAGACCTGCAGCTGAGGGTCCTGTCTGGTAGAAGGAAAACTAACAAACAGAAAGGACATCCACATCAAAAACCCATCTGTACATCACCATCATCAAAGACCAAAAGTAGATAAAACCACAAAGATGGGGAAAAAACAGAGCAGAAAAACTGGAAACTCTAAAAAGCAGAGCACCTCTTCTCCTCCAAAGGAACACAGTTCCTCACCAGCAACAAAACAAAGCTGGACAGAGGAAGACTTTGATGAGTTGAGTGAAGAAGGCTTCAGACGATCAAACTACTCTGAGCTACGGGAGGAAATTCAAAACAATAGCAAAGAAGTTAAAAACTTTGAAAAAAATTAGAAGAATGGATAACTAGAATAACCAATGGAGAGAAGGGCTTCAAGGAGCTGATGGAGCTGAAAGCCAAGTTTCGAGAACTACGCGAAGATTGCAGAAGCCTCAGTAGCAGACGCGATCAACTGGAAGAAAGGGTATCGCTGATGGAAGATGAAATGAATGAAATGAAGCGAGAAGGGAAGTTTAGAGAAAAAAGGATAAAAAGAAATGAACAAAGCCTCCAAGAAATTTGGGACCATGTGAAAAGACCAAACCTACATCTGATTGGTGTACCTGAAAATGACGGAGAGAATGGAACCATGTTGCAAAACACTCTGCAAGATATTACCCAGGAGAACTTCCCCAATCTAGCAAGGCAGGCCAACATTCAGATTCAGGAAATACAGAGAACGCCACAAAGGTACTCCTCGAGAAGAGCAACTCCAACACACATAATTGTCAGATTCACCAAAGTTGAAATGAAGGAAAAAATGTTAAGGGCAGCCAGAGAGAAAGGTCGGGTTACCCACAAAGGGAAGCCCATCAGACTAACAGCTGATCTCTCAGGAGAAACTCTACAAGCCAGAAGAGAGTGGGGGCCGATATTCAACATTCTTAAAGAAAAGAATTTTCAACCCAGAATTTCATATCCAGCCAAACTAAGCTTCATAAGTGAAGGAGAAATAAAATACTTTACAGACAAGCAAACGCTGAGTGATTTTGTCACCACCAGGCCTGCCCTAAAAAAGCTCCTGAAGGAAGCACTAAACATGGAAAGGAACAACTGGTACCAGCCCCTGCAAAAACATGCCAAATTGTAAAGCCCATCGAGGCTAGGAAGAAACTGCATCAACTAACGAGCAAAATAACCAACTAACATAATGACAGGATCAGATTCACACATAACAATATTAACTTTAAATGTAAATGGGCTAAATGCTCCAATTAAAAGACACAGACTGGCAAACTGGATAAGGAGTCAGGACCCATCAGTGTGCTGTATTCAGGAAACACATCTCACGTGCAGAGACACACATAGACTCAAAATAAAGGGATGGAGGAAGATCTATCAAGCAAATGGAAAACAAAAAAAGGCAGAGGTTGCAATCCTAGTCTCTGATAAAATAGACTTTAAACCAACAAAGATCAAAAGAGACAAAGAAGGCCATTACATAATGGTAAAGGGATCAATTCAACAAGAAGAGCTAACTATCCTAAATATATATGCACCCAACACAGGAGCACCCAGATTCATAAAGCAAGTCCTGAGTGACCTACAAAGGGACTTAAACTCCCACACAATAATAATGGGAGATTTTAACACCCCACTGTCAACATTAGACAGATCAACGAGACAGAAAGTAGTTAACAAGGATATCCAGGAATTGAACTCAGCTCTGCACAAAGTGGACCTAATAGACATCTACATAACTCTCCACCCCAAATCAACAGAATGTACATTTTTTTCAGCACCACACCACACCTATTCCAAAATTGACCACATAGTTGGAAGTAAAGCTCTCCTCAGCAAATGTAAAAGAACAGAAATTATAACAAACTCTCTCTCAGACCACAGTGCAATCAAACTAGAACTCAGGATTAAGAAACTCACTCAAAACCGCTCAACTACATGGAAACTGAACAACCTGCTCCTGAATGACTATTGGGTACATAATGAAATGAAGGCAGAAATAAAGATGTTCTTTGAAACCAACGAGAACAAAGACACAACATACCAGAATCTCTGGCACACATTCAAAGCAGTGTGTAGAGGGAAATTTATAGCACTAAATGCCCACAAGAGAAAGCAGGAAAGATCCAAAATTGACACCCTAACATCACAATTAAAAGAACTAGAAAAGCAAGAGCAAACACATTCAAAAGCTAGGAGAAGGCAAGAAATAACTAAAATCAGAGCAGAACTGAAGGAAATAGAGACACAAAAAACCCTTCAAAAAATTAATGAATGCAGGAGCTGGTTTTTTGAAAAGATCAACAAAATTGATAGACCGCTAGCAAGACTAATAAAGAAGAAAAGAGAGAAGAATCAAATAGATGCAATAAAAAATGAAAAAGGGGATATCACCACCGATCCCACAGAAATACAATCTACCATCAGAGAATACTACAAACACCTCTATGCAAATAAACTAGAAAATCTAGAAGAAATGGATAAATTCCTCGACAAATACACCCTCCCAAGACTAAGCCAGGAAGAAGTTGAATCTCTGAATAGACCAATAACAGGCTCTGAAATTGTGGCAATAATCAATAGCTTACCAACCAAAAAGAGTCCAGGACCTGATGGATTCACAGCCGAATTCTACCAGAGGTACAAGGAGGAACTGGTACCATTCCTTCTGAAACTATTCCAATCAATAGAAAAAGAGGGAATCCTCCCTAACACATTTTATGAAGCCAGCATCGTCCTGATACCAAAGCCTGGCAGAGACATAACCAAAAAAGAGAATTTCAGACCAATATCCTTGATGATCATTGATGCAAAAATCCTCAATAAAATACTGGCAAACCGAATCCAGCAGCACATCAAAAAGCTTATCCACCATGATCAAGTGGGCTTCATCCCTGGGATGCAAGGCTGGTTCAACATACACAAATCAATAAATGTAATCCAGCATATAAACAGAACCAAAGACAAAAACCACATGATTATCTTAATAGATGCAGAAAAGGCCTTTGACAAAATTCAACAACCCTTCATGCTAAAAACTCTCAATAAATTAGGTATTGATGGGACGTATCTCAAAATAATAAGAGCTATCTATGAGAAACGCACAGCCAATATCATCCTGAATGGGCAAAAACTGGAAGCATTCCCTTTGAAAACTGGCACAAGACAGGGATGCCTTCTCTCACCACTCCTATTCAACATAGTGCTGGAAGTTCTGGCCAGAGCAATCAGGCAGGAGAAGGAAATAAAGGGTATTCAATTAGGAAAAGAGGAAGTCAAATTGTCCCTGTTTGCAGATGACATGATTGTATATCTAGAAAACCCCATTGTCTCAGCCCAAAATCTCCTTAAGCTGATAAGCAACTTCAGCAAAGTCTCAGGATACAAAATCAATGTACAAAAATCACAAGCATTCTTGTACACCAATCACAGACAGAGAGCCAAATCATGAGTGAACTCCCATTCACAATTGCTTCAAAGAGAATAAAATACCTAGGAATCCAACTTACAAGGGATGTGAAGGACCTCTTCAAGGAGAACTACAAACCACTGCTCAATGAAATAAAAGAGGATACAAACAAATGGAAGAACATTCCATGCTCATGGGTTGGAAGAATCAATATCGTGAAAATGGCCATACTGCCCAAGGTAATTTATAGATTCAATGCCATCCCCATCAAGCTACCAATGACTTTCTTCACAGAATTGGAAAAAACTACTTTAAAGTTCATATGGAACCAAAAAAGAGCCTGCATCGCCAAGTCAATCCTAAGCCAAAAGAACAAAGCTGGAGGCATCATGCTACCTGACTTCAAACTATACTACAAGGCTACAGTAACCAAAACAGCATGGTACTGGTACCACAACAGAGACATAGATCAATGGAACAGAACAGAGCCCTCAGAAATGATGCCGCATATCTACAACTATCTGATCTTTGACAAACCTGACAAAAACAAGAAATGGGGAAAGGATTCCCTATTTAATAAATGGTGCTGGGAAAACTGGCTAGCCATATGTAGAAAGCTGAAACTGGATCCCTTCCTTACACCTTATACAAAAATTAATTCAAGATGGATTCAAGACTTAAATGTTAGACCTAAAACCATTAAAATCCTACAAGAAAACCTAGGCAATACCATTCAGGACATAGGCATGGGCAAGGACTTCATGTCTAAAACACCAAAAGCAATGGCAACAAAAGCCAAAATTGACAAATGGGATCTAATTAAACTAAAGAGCTTCTGCACAGCAAAAGAAACTACCATCAGAGTGAACAGGCAACCTACAGAATGGGAGAAAATTTTTGCAATCTACTCATCTGACAAAGGGCTAATATCCAGAATCTACAATGAACTCAAACAAATTTACAAGAAAAAAACAAACAACCCCATCAAAAAGTGGGCAAAGGACATGAACAGACACTTCTCAAAAGAAGACATTTATGCAGCCAAAAAACACATGAAGAAATGCTCATCATCACTGGCCATCAGAGAAATGCAAATCAAAACCACAGTGAGATACCATCTCACACCAGTTAGAATGGCCATCATTAAAAAATCAGGAAACAACAGGTGCTGGAGAGGATGTGGAGAAATAGGAACACTTTTACACTGTTGGTGAGACTGTAAACTAGTTCAACCATTGTGGAAGTCAGTGTGGCGACTCCTCAGGGATCTAGAACTAGAAATACCATTTGACCCAGCCATCCCATTACTGGGTATATACCCAAAGGACTATAAATCATGCTGCTATAAAGACACATACACACGTATGTTTATGGCGGCACTATTCACAATAGCAAAGAGTTGGAACCAACCCAAATGTCCAACAACGATAGACTGGATTAAGAAAATGTGGCACATATACACCATGGAATACTATGCAGCCATAAAAAATGATGAGTTCATGTCCTTTGTAGGGACATGGATGAAACTGGAAAACATCATTCTCAGTAAACTATCGCAAGAACAAAAAACCAAACACCACATGTTCTCACTCATAGGTGGGAATTGAACAATGAGAACTCATGGACACAGGAAGGGGAACATCACACTCCGAGGACTGTTGTGGGGTGGGGGGAGGGGGGAGGGACAGCATTAGGAGATATACCTAATGCTAAATGACGAGTTAATGGGTGCAGGAAATCAACGTGGCACACGGATACATATGTAGCAAACCTGCACATTGTGCCCATGTACCCTAAAACCTAAAGTATAATTAAAAAAAAGAAATGTGCCTGTTTATTGCTATTAATATTCTTTACTGTAAAACCTACTTTGATATTAATATTGCCACTCCCAACTCTTTCTATCAGATCATATTGAGGTATAATTAACAAACAACAAAATTCACCAATTTTAAGTGTAAACATTGATGAGTTTTGAGAAATATATGCAGTTGTATAATCATCATCACCGTCATGATATAAAACATTTCCATCTCTCCAAAAAGTTTCCTTCTGCCCCTTTGCAGTCCCCTCCCCCAATGCCACCATCACCTGGCTCGGCACCTGATATGCTTTCTGTTTCTATAGTTTTGACTTTTCCAGAATGCCACATAAATGAAATCAAAATAATAAGCAGAATTTTTGATAGAGCTTCTTTCCCTTCGTCTAATGCATTTGAGATTCATGAATGGTATTAGTTTGCTTCTTGTTATTGCTAAGTAGTATTCCATTACGTGGATATACCATATTTTGTTTATTCATTTACTAGTAGAATAACATCTGGCTTTCCTCCAGTTTGGGGCCATTATATTATGCTACTATAAAACTGGAGTACAAGTTTGTTTTTTAATAGAATTGCGTTTTTAATAGATTTGCGTTTTAATAGAATTCCCTTGTAAATATGGTAAGACTAGTATTTGAGACAACGGTGTTCTTAAGCTGTCTCTGTTTAGTCATTAAGCTTCCAATTAGTCCTAGAATCAGTCTCAATAGTTAGGAAATCATGACTGCATACTGAACACTGTAGCAGGTGAAAGAGGAATATATAACAAAACCTTGAGATCGATAGGTATCGATATATGGCTTCAAGGCCGAGCAAAAGCCACCAGAAGCCAGGGGAAAAAATGTCAGGAAAGTTCACAAATATAGTTTTGATCTTCATGCTAGTGTGAGAATTAAAAAAAACAGGTGAACATAAATAACAACCTTTGAAAATGTCAACACGTGAAGCTATTAACCAACTCCACATCCCTGTTTAGAAATTCCTGCTTACTATTCGAATATACACTTGACATTCAATTGACGGACGTTCCAACACTATATTTAACTGGCAGAAATTACTTTTTAAGGGTACAAAGGGTTTTCCTTATGCACTCAAATGATTACTGTCGAAGGTAATCTGGGACTCGATTAATGGCTGGGTTAATTATTCTCCCTTCAGCCGACCTCAGTATCCGTTTAAGACTAAAGCGGCCAGAATTACCTGCTCACCCGGGTTCCCAGTTGTAACTGAGACAAGCGGAGGAGCCTGAGGAGCTGAAGACGCACAGGTGATGGTCGCCGATGGCCGGCAGGATCTGACATTTAAAATCGCCCTGCTCATCTGGGCCTCGGAGCCTTTGACAGGCGGGCGTGTCAGCGACAGTGTGGGGGGAAAAGGGGCTGAGCTCCGCCAGGCAGCGCGCGACGACGCCCTCGCCTCGGCCTTCACAGAGTAGAACTCGAGAAGCCCACTCGCCCGGCTTGGCCACCGCCCCCACCGCCCAGGGCTCCCCGCGCAGTCGGCGGGCAGGTGTGCGCGGTGCGCGCTCCCAGTGCGTGCCGGGTGCGGAGCCAGCAGCGGAGGGGCGGCCCGGGGCCCAGCGGAGAGCCGCTAGCTGGGTGGGTGTCGGCCTCCCCGCCTCCTTCTTCTCCCCGCCCGCTTGCCGGGGATGCTTGCGCGAGGCGCCCCCTCGCCTTTGGGCTCCCGGCCCCGGGGGGCGGTGTGTGTGAGTAGCTAGGAGGGGGCCTCGAGGCGCTCCGCCGAGGGCTCGTCCGGGTTCGTCCGCCGCCGTCACCTGACTCGTCGGAGGCGCCACAGCTGAGGTGGGGGCGGGGATGGGGCCGCAGCTTGGAGCGCTAGAGAGACGCGGCGGCGCTGGCAGAGGAGGCGGCGGCGGGCGGGTACTGGCTTCTAGGGCCAGGGGCGGTGGGCGCCGGGACCGCGGAGCTGAGGAGCGGGGCCCGGCCGGGGCTGGAGACTTCGCGCCCGGGGGCACCGGGTCTGCGCGCGCTCGCACACACCCACCGGCGCGGCTTCCCTCAGCGGCCCGGGCTCCGCTCATCCTGCGGCGGGCGGCGCCGCTCAGGGGCGGGGTGAGTACCCGCGGCCGTACTAGGCCCCCTCCCCGCTCCAGGGTCGCGCGGGGATCCGCAGAGGATAATCCCAGGGTGCGGAGAAGGGCAGCGGCCGGGTGACAGCTCCGCGGAGCGCTCCAGGTCGGGCGGGCGGGGGGCTGGGCTTCGCCGTCAGTCCGGCTCCGCTCCAAAGCCAGGAAGGGTGAGGCGCCCCAAGAGTCCGGCGCCTCCGCAGAGCTCCCGGGCGGCCCCTGCGGCAGGGATTTGGAGACCGGGGGGAAGGGGCCCGGGCGATGGGCCTCGGCGAGGCTTTGGAGCCGGCGGCGAGGAAGGAAGGGGAGGCGAGGGCATAACATGGCGCAACGCTAGGATAATCTCCTTCGCGACTGAGGGAGGACGAGCCCTTTGCTGCAGCAGCGCGAGGAGGAGGAGGGAGGCAGCCAGGGCTTGGGTATCCGATGCGTTCCCCGAAGCCTGCGGGCTGCTAGGAGGAAAGTCTGCGGAGGTGGGAGGTGGGCACCGGTGGGTGCGGCGCCCAGGGAATAACCCCGACGCACGTCGTGGCTAGTCCAGCACCCGCGGGTCAGGTTGCAGGGAAAGTGCTGATTGACAGGGGGGTCCCCAGGGGGCGAGTCTGGCCCTATGTAGGGGCCGGGGGAGAATGGGGACGGTGTCACGATGCTGCGACTGGAGCCCACGCTGGGGTTCCGTGACGGCCCCACTCACGGCCAAGACTCCCTGGACCGCATCGCAGGAGCGGGGCTTGGCGCGTTGCTGGCTCCGAGAGGTGGTGCCAGGGTGGGGATGGAGGAGGAGAGAGCCGCCGCGCGGCTGGAGGAGGCAAGGCCTGGGTGCTTGGAGGGTAGGGTCTGCGGATTAAAGCCGGACCGTTTCCCCTTGTTTCCTGCAGAAGAGGAGGCGGTAGACACGACCAGAGAAGATGTCGGGCCAAACGCTCACGGATCGGATCGCCGCCGCTCAGTACAGCGTGACAGGCTCTGCTGTAGCGAGAGCGGTCTGCAAAGCCACTACTCATGAAGTGATGGGCCCCAAGAAAAAGCACCTGGACTGTAAGCATCTCTTTATGTAAGAGGGACATGCGCACGGCAGAGGCGCCTGGGATGCTGGTGGTGCTTGGTCGATAATGCTGTGGCCTCTGATACTCCCATCCAGGTTGCCACTGAGCTGAAATTCTCCAGCTGTGAAGGTGTTCCCTTGGGTTAGCCATGAAACCTTGTCTTGTGAGCCATTTTTTTCCTCTTATTGACCTCCAAGGTCTTGGTGGAGGAGGAAAAATACACACACACACGCTTATATATATATATATACACACACACACACACACACACAGAGATTGTACACTCTGAATTAGATGTTTTTCACCTTTTTTTCTTTCTCCACCCATCCTCCCTTCTCCAAATTAGAGGAAATTAGAGGTTGCACAGTCAAAAAAAAAAAAGATGAATTTATGGAAAGTCAAACTTGTCACCCTAGTTCTTTCCTAAATACATTTCAGATAGTTCTAAGGTAGTATAATCTTTTTCAGTGTTGCTCCTGAGGATTGTTTTTGTGAGTATGGGTGTGTGTGTGTGTGTGTGTGTGCGTTATGTTACCATACCAAACAAATAAATTCAAAGTACTGAATGAGGAAATTGGACTTCATAGCTATGGCAATTTCATTTTACACATCCTGGCACACTTTGTCCCATTCTCAGAAAATGCTGGGTGAGATGACTGTGCTATGGTCACAAAATGGATGTACTTCCCCAGCATCTGAGATGGTGCAATTTTAGATGAAACCGTTTAATTCTTAATATTGTTTTTGTAACTGGTTATTTGATGGAAAAGGCTTTATTCTACTCTGGAATCTATGTATTTCTGAAATACCTTAATTAACAGTAAATATTTTGTCACTGAAGGATAAACAGAGGCACTTAGAAAAGAAAAAGGCTTTCACCTGCTTTGGGTGCTGAGGCTTCTCATAAGTCAGGCTATGTGAGTATATGTTCAGCAGTTGCTATTTAGTTCTCTTGACCTGCTTAGGATCTTCTGTTCTATTGTGATGTTTTTGGTAAAGGTGAGTGTTGGCATGAGAGACACAGGTATGGCCATAGCCATTTCCTCAGCTGGCTTCCTTTGCCCATCTTCTGAGTTTTTTTGGTCTTGGGTCTTTTCCCTACTATTTCCTTTGTGCAGCTAAGAAAATGGCACCAGTGTCAGAATTCACTCTAGCCCTATTATCTGCATAAGCGAAGCTTGATGAAGCTTACTACTGGACATTGTAAGAGCTGTCTAGCCTTGCGAACCTGTTGTCTCATAGAATTGAATAATTTTGTTTCTAGAAGCTCATCTGAGGGGAAGGTACCATTATGCCTTTCCCAAGGGAATGTTTAACTAAATTGATTGATGACAGCATTATATGTTATATAAGCAGTACAAGATGAAAGAGGCCACCAGGGCCAGGGCACCTAAGAGAAGTGGAAATCGTAAATTTATGACCAGCTCCCTTTGCTGCAGCATGCTGAATCATTTAGCCATTTTCCCATCAGTTTCCCCAACTCTGGAAGGATGATTCATGTCTTAAAGGTACATATCAGTCTAGAAAATCCTCATAATAAGAAAGGTATAGGTTATGAATTTGCTACATGCTGATCTATAATGAAAATGATAAATCAGCATACTGCTGTATTTCAGAGAACATTCACAGGTTTGAACATTTCATTAAAACATCATTCAGATAAAGACTGACTTCTCCAGATCTAAATATTTAGTCACATTAGTATTTTAGTGGAAAAGTCTTTTGAAAATTTGAAGGTAGGAGGTTTTCCAATATGATTTCTAAGATGTGGAAAATAGGGGGAAGATTCCATGTTATAAAAGAAAGCAGCTGAAATAGGAAATGGTGTTGAATTATTAATATGAATGGTCATAAGAGCTGAACATTTATTGAGCAGTTACTGTATAGCACGAACTGAGCTTTATATTATTAATCTTTCATCACTTAATGGGTTCAGGGAAGGTAATTAACTTTCATGGCTTTTTCTTTTTTCTCTTTGTGAGATGGAGTCTCGCTCTCTCACCCAGGCTGGAGTGCAGTGGTATGTTGTCGGCCCACTGCAGCCTCCCGGGTTCGAGTGATTCTCCTGCCTCAGCCTCCTGAGTAGCTGGGACTTACAGGCATGCACCACCATGCCTGGCTCATTTTTGTATATTTTTTTAGTAGAGATGGGGTTTCTTCATGTTGGCCAAGCTGGTCTTGAACTCCTTCCCTCAGGTTATCTGCCCACCTTGGCCTCCCAAAGTACTGGGATTACAGGAGTGAGCCGCCACTTCCCCTGGCCAAACTTTCATAGCTTTTAACCAGTGCACTTAACTGCCATCTGTAGTTTAGTAATATACTCTACTGAGAGAGGAGAGAAAATGAACCACATTAACCTAAATGGTCTAATCTCTAAAACGCCCGCCTTGCTTGCGTAGTTTTCTCTGGAATTGAGCATCAAAATCCCATCCATATTGCAGTCATTATAATATGCATGAAAAAATTTTAATGCTGTCATGAAAAATTGAATGAAAACATTTTAATTCTGTTGCATAAAAAAATGGCCAAAAACCAAGCACTGAGGAGTATTGGTTAGTGGTTTTTCTTTTTAATGTTTTACTTTTCTGGTAAGTCATAAAATAAAACATCTACTTAAAACCAACTTTTGGATGGAATTTGGAGACATAGGTATCACATTACTAATACATACTATTCTAAGAAAAGATGATATGGAAAACCTGAATATGAATATGTTACATGCATTATTAAGAGGACATCTTTGCTCAGAATTCTTCGTGAAGTTCCTTTAAAGAAACAGTAAACTACCTCAGTAATTTATTCACAGGTTTTCAGTAAACACCAGTTATAAAAGTGAATTGTTATTAAAACATGCAAACACATAATTAAGTTTCTCTATAGGCACTGAAGCATTCTCAAGTAGTTGGTGTTTTAGTTTTGAAAATATTAAATACTGGTTGGGAGAAAAAGAGCACAAAATGTAGAGTTTGGGGGTTTGAAACAAAAACAATTTCAATTTATTACTAGTTTGATTTGTGTATAACTTTTTAGTTTGGAGTTTAGATTGGAAGATTATAAAAACAGATTTATGGTCCTGTCATTTTTTTAAAGGTATTGGATTAATTGGGCTCAAAATCCTTATGAAATATGTATTTAATATTAATATACTGGTTTAAATGATAAATTCTTTTCTCTTTAGGTTGATAGGCCAAGAAAATTATTGTTGTTAGTCATGGTGACTTATAAAATGATTCTTAAAGATATGTGATTTATACACTTGAAGAAATGATTTGTTAACATCTGAGGGCAGAATTATATATGGTGAAAAGGTCGAGATGAAGAAACTCTAAACATTTATTCCCAGATTTTTTTCTTTTTTCAGTGACAGCACTTAATAATCTAAGTAAGGATTATATATTTTATGGCACTTTTGGATTATGTAAAACTTTCATTCCATACTCGAGTATAATAATGTCGCCCTTTGTATCTGAAAATTAAACACCTAACCAATATTGGTTTGACATTAACTTTTCTGGGTCCACCTGTACATCCTCGCCTCCTTTCCCTTGTAACTTTTTGTACCTATTTGCTAGCATATAAAATATCCAGGACTCAGTGAGTGTTTACGTTCTTAGTTACGACTGTTTGACACTTCAGTGTTGTTTGTTTTTTTCTATTTTGTATGTGATGCCCTAAAGGATAGCCCAAGTCAAATAATAAAGTAAAAAGATCAGGTAGTAATAGGCACCCAGTACCTACCCAGTATTGTGTCAAGGTTGAACAATAAAATAGAGTTGGTCCAAAGTAACATCTGCAGGGGTAAATTTGGAAAGTTTTGCAGCCCTGCTATATGATTCATTTCAGTTAGTAGTGCTTATGAATGATTTCTATATATGCTACATTGTTAAAGTATCCTATTTATGATGATCAGAATTCAAACCTAGACATTACTGTTAACATCAAAACAAACCTTATGAAAAGCCAATTTGGTTTTCAGTAATCCTATTTTTTCCATATTAAACACTTGAAGCTATTTAGTAATGAGCTTATCCCACATGAAAAGCAAGTGCTTCAAGTTCTGAATCTGATGTTTGAGAGATACTAGAATTTTACTAATGATTCTGTTCCTCCCAAATTACGAAAAAGAAAAAGATTATGTTTCTTATAAGACTATCTGGTAAAGGTAGTAGGAGATATGGACTGAGTTTTGATTCAAGACAAATACTGGCACATCCGCCCAAATTCCTGCTGCTTTAATTTTATTCATAGAATATCTGCAAAAAAGTAAGAAATTTTGTGAGTAAAAATAAAATGAAAATTTAAACCTGAGTTTGCTTTGCATAAATGTGCTTAGTAAATATGGAATGTATTTTAATTCATAGAAGTTCTGTTAGCACACTAATTCAGTAGACACCATATATTTATATTGGTGATAATTTAGCAGCGTTTTCTATAAGTGCTGAAAGATCCAAAAAGTAAGCAAAGTTTACTGAATAAAATTAAGTAGAACAATGTGTAAAAGATTAATAACACTAGAGTAACTTTGAATTTGAGAAGTACACTAACTTGCTGTAAATATATTTTAATTTGATTTTTGTTCTCATTTAACTATTAATTTTTTTAAAAAAACAGAACAAAACACGCTCTCTCACTTTTCTGTACCAGAACATAATCTGTTCCTTCCTCGTGATTTTAGCAGAAGACCCAGCCCAAGGGTGAAGAGATGGGGGAGATACACTTCTGAAAAGCATTTAGTATGATTATAATTCATACCATATATGTGTAATGGGCTCAGTGTGCATGATTCTGTGACATTGTCAAAGATGCCCAGTGTCCTAGGAGGGGAGAGAAGAGACCATGTGATCAAGGTTGGCAGGAGCAGGGGAAGCAGAGTGACAAAGAATCTTAGGTAATAGGAGGGAGCATGCTTTAAAAATGACACAAAAATAATTAAACAGAATTTATAGCAGCTAGTGGAACAATACGGATTTTTTTTCAAGATCTTTTTACTTTCTCATTTTCAAAAGAATCTTTTTTTAATGGTTTAATTTTTAAATATATTTGAGTCACTTTAGATTTTTTTTTCACTTTTTGCAGTCGGTGTGGTTAGCAGATACTTTCTTAGAATAAAACTGATAACTCAATTTGATTTTTAAAAAGTTGTTTTAGTGATTTAAAATGTTGATATGGAAAAATATTAAAAATTATATAGATAGTAGGCAAATTCATATCCTAATTGCAATATTAGCTTGTAGCATTTTAAATTAAAATCTAAATTTCTTGATATATTGCCACATTAGTTGTAATGTTTAATAAATGGTGGCTAAAGGTTTATTTGTAATTTAATCTGTGCACTTAGTTGCCATGGGACCACTCTTTTAGCTTTTCGTAAATAAGTATCCTTTAAATACCTTGCCTCCTCCCTTCAATTGACTGATGCTGGGATAGGGTGTTCTTCAGAGCTTATCTTGATAAAGAAGGTCAGAAGTGACATATAACCCTATTCGCTAGGGGCCAAGGGTGCTTTCCTTACAGAGTTGTATTTTAAGTGAGTCAACTCCTAAGCCAGCATCTACTAAGAGAACCTTCAAACATAATCATAGTGCATTTAAATAATTTGAAAAATCAAATTCCTTGCCATTAAAAATATTTATCCTTAGTTTCATTTCTTTTATAATGTTTTCTCGTTTTAGAAAAATGTATTGTTTATTTATGAAGGGGAATGTTGGCTGTGTTTTTTCTTAGGCATTTATGTAATGTGGGAGTTACCCTATTTTTTTCTTTCTCACCAAGGGAAGATTGGTTGAATGGCACACCCCTGTGTCAATTGCACAATGACTTGTGAGTAAGAAATTACAACTCTTCCTTGAAACAACTGGGTGAAAGCATAAACCAGAGACAGTTGTACCCTGAAGCCCACAGTCTTTCTAGCTGTTTTTCTGCTGTCTCTTCATTTGTCCCAGATGTGTGAGGATCCTCCTCTTCCTTGTGTACAGAAGCCTTCTTTATTATTCATTTTTAAGGAGGATCTAGCATTTTCTCAAGAGTTTTCACCAGGCGCTGTGGCTCACGCCTGTAATCCCAGCACTTTGGGAGGCCAAGGCAGTCAGATCACCTGAGGTCAGGAGTTCGAGACCAGCCTGGCCAACATGATGAACCCCGTCTCTACTAAAAATACAAAAAAGTTAGCCAGGTGTGGTGGCAGGCACCTGTAATCCCAGCTACTCGGGAGGCTGACTCAGGAGAATTGCTTGAACCTGAGAGGTGGAGGTTGCAGTGAGCCGCCGAGATTGCGCCATTGTACTCCAGCCTGGGGGACAAGAGTGAGACTTTGTCTCAAAAAAAAAAAAAAAAGTATTTTTAATGTGTCGTTCCTGGCTACTCAGGAGAGAGAGAAGCTAGGTCTCTCCCTGCTTGGTGTAGTTTTGCTTTGGGGCCTCACCATTTGATTTTTCTCCTAGGCTTAGCATTTTTTATTTTAAATTACAACTGTCCTTTCTACATGAGTTATTCTCTCTGTCATCTCTATCTTTAACATCTTCTGTCTCTCTTATAAGTATTTTCACGTATCTCCATTTAAAACAAACAAACCACACACATGTCTCTTTGGCCTCTATTATCTTGATAATAGCTTTTCAACAACCAACCTGTCATTCTTTGCTTTTTCTTTTTTCCCACAACCAAGTTGCTTGAAACAGTGATTTACTCACCATTACAAAGAAAACAGACACAACTATACCCCTCTTTAAATATTCTGTGTCTTTGAATGACATAATTCATGCATGAAATCTTAGAATTGCTATTGGATGCCAGGCATTGCCTACTCAATTGCCCAAGCCACTAACTTGAGAGTTATCCCTCATCCCTCAAACCCAGTGAGTGATAATTATATAAACACTCTGAGCTGGATGCAGTGGCTCATGCCTGTAATACCAGCACTTTGGGAGGCCAAGGCAGGAGGATCAGTTTACCCCAGGAGTTTGAGACCAGCCTGGGCAACATAGGGAGACCCCATCTCTATAAAAAATAAAATAAATTAGGCACGATCATGTGTACCCATGGTCCCAGCTACTTGGAAGGCTGCAGGGGATGTCAAGCCTGCAGTGAGCCATGATCATGCCGCTGTACTCCAGCCTGAGTGACAGAGCAAGACCCTGTCTAAAACAAAGCGAAACAAACAAAAAACTATCTGAAATCTCTTTCTTTAGTTGTCTTCTGCTTGATTTAGATCAGTAATAAGCCTCATCTGTAAAATGAAGATTAATTATAGTACCTACTTCACTTTTAATGAGTCATACATAAGATAATACATGTAAAATACCCAGCCCAGAACTTGACACACAAATATGCAATAACAATCAGTTATTAATACCACTACTAATAATAAACATTACTACTACTATTATTGCTACTACCACCACTATAACAATTCCACATGTATTGCCAGGGATTTGGCCCTTCTTCTCCATGCTTGTTTTTGCCCCCTCCTTTTAATTGTATCAGTTTTTCCTTTAATTCCAACTTTCTCTTTCTGTAGTTTGGAAGGTATATATGCTATTTCTGTTCTTTTAGTGATTAGTCTTAAAATTTTAATATGCATATGTAAAGTCTGAAGTTGATCAGTATCTCTTTTTTCTTTCCAAGAAATTTAGGAACTTTTAACTTCAATCACCTACTTCTGTCTTACGTGCTATTATTACTCAGTGTTTTTAGTTCCACCGTAGTTTTAACACGTAAAGCTGTACATTATTATTTGATGAAGGCAGTGTTTACTTAGATATGCCTACCTTGTAACTGACTTCTTTGCTCACCATTCCTTCATCATATATAAGATTTTCTTGAACTATATCCTTTTCTTGAACTATATTTTGGAGACGATGTATCTGTATATAAGATTCTAGAATGACAGTTATTTTCACTTGGATAATATTTCAGTCATTTGGCTTCTATTATTGCTCTTAGGAAAATTTATCTGTCTACCTGCCTTTAGGTAATTCCTTTGTTTGACGGGGGCTGCATTCAAATCTTCTGTTTGTCTTGTCCTTCTGTAGTGGATGTGTGTCTAGATGTGGCATTGTTTTTTGTTTATTCTATTTGGAATTTGTTGGGTTTTTTAAATCTGAGAATGTATGTCTCGCATCAAGTCTGGAAAATTCTCAACTTTTCAGTTATCATTGATTATTGCTTATCCTCATTCTCTTTCTTTTTATGTCCTTCAAACATGATTAGAAATATGTTAGACTTTATTACATCCATATAAATCTAAATATACCTTTTGTATTTTCTAATGCTTTCTTTTCTGTTGAGCATGATTTGTTTTTCAGATACCTTCCAGTTCATTAATTCTCTGTTTAGCTGTGTCTTGTCTGCTTTTATGCATTCTTAGTTTTTTACTTTATTTATATTTTTTGTTTTTGAATTTTTTCAAATTTGCCCATTTTCTGGATAATGTATGTTTCTTGCTAACATTTTTGAGTTCCTCTTTTATTTCTTTACCATTTTAAACAAAACTAATTTTATATTCTATATTTCATAGATCTATCACATGAAGTTCTGTTTCTGTTGTTTTTTCCTGATGTTCAATCATGATTCCTCATGTGTTTTGTAATTTTAGACTCTGAGGTCATGTTGGCCAGTACTTCATTTGTGGGAATCCTAGGGAGCCTGGGGTCACCTAGAAAGATTTTGCTTCAGAGAGGTCCCACAGGTGCTGTCATTCTGAGAGCACCTGAAGTTGAATTCTGCTCTTGGAGCTTCCCATCCAGTGCAGGTCCAGATCCATAATCCTTATCCGTAATTTGAAAATTCAAAATGCTCAAAAAACCAAAATTATTTTTGTAAATCATTTGGTAGGAAAAGTTGACCATATATAGTCTTTATATACTGCCTATCATGAAGAGTCATATGTTAAGCTATAAAAATATTGTCATATTATGGTATGCTGTTCAGATTGTAGTGAGGTGTTACTTAATATATGATGTCTGTACCATAATACCTTTGTAGAATCTGCAAACTCATGAACTCTGAAACATATATCGCCCTAAGGGTCTTAGATATTGGAGTGTGGATCTGTAGTATAAATTTGAATAACAAAGTTCATCAGGGGGAAAGCTATGGTTACAAATGCCCCAGATATTTTTTTCCCTTATCTACCCAGAGCCTAGGAAGAGCAGAACACATTTTGCCTTGTCTCCTTTTACTGAGAGGTATTCTTTTTTGTTTTTGTTTTTCTCTTAATTTTACTAAGGGAGTAACCCTTTGAGGATCCTAGCTTTATATAGTGGTCTTAGTTCAAACTAGTTACCTTGCTTAGTCTCAAAGGCCTTGTTCCCTGTTCCCCACAGGGCTGCTAGAATCTAAGATTCTAAGCCACTTAGATTAACACATGACTTCAGGGCAGCCTCCTCTTCAGTATTACTTTACCATGTGGTTTTCTGCAATTTTTTTGTTTTTATTTTTTTGGCCTTGGAGATTGCTTTTATTTTCTTGTGAGTTCAGCCAAATGAGTGGAAGGATGCCTGTAATATTTATCCAGGTTATCAGGTGTTTTTCCCTTGATAGTCCACCTGTATGCTAGATGTGGAACCAGCCTATTTTCTTATCTTTGTTTTTGCCTACACACACACATACCCCACAGTTCATTGCTGAACTACTTTGAAACATTCGATTCACTATATTCTGCATTACTTTTGGGCCTTTGCATGTGCTGTTCTTAAGTTTTAATATATTTTTAAAATCTAATTTCTAAAACTCGAGTTTTAGGCATTCTTTTCTGTGCCTACATCGCCCCCTGTGCATATATTTCTTTCATATCCTTCCCAGAGCTATAGTGGGATTCTCTTCAGTGGTTGTTTTCTTCCTCTAGTCTGTAGTTTCTTTGAGACTTATTCCTCACACCAAACATAGGATGATAGCAGGTTTTGGTAAATATTTATTGAATGTTTTTATTATGCTTCATATTTCCCTAATTTTATACCTTTGTTTTCTCATAAACTTTCTACTTAAAAATTTTACTTTTACCCAATAAACTTCAGAAGAGCAAGGAGTTAAATTCATTTCTTTCTCTCAAAAAACTATAAAAGCATAGAAGTGTAATATTGGACGAATACAAACAAATAGACATTAAATTACTTAATGTATATAATTAATGTGTATTTCCTGACATCCTCTCAACACTTGCATGGCCGTGATGTGACAACGATTTAATCTGGGGAAAATCAGAAAATTGATATTAAAAGTTAGAACAATGAGCAAATTGGTAAATTTGAAAAAAAGTTAGATTTTAAACAATTATATCCATAATTTTGGGGTTGTGGATTTAAAGCATATGTGGACTTCTCTCAGTACCTACCATTAACTATTAGATATTAGTTGGTTAAGTATTAGTATTAGAGAAAATCCTTTGCCGGCATTGTGTGTGTGTGTGTGTGTGTGTGTGTGTGTGTGTGTGTGTGCAGCTATTTTCTTTAGAGTTGGACACAGTTGGGCGGCATTGTTTTTCAGTATTCATTTTATAATTCATAACTACATATATTATACCTGGTTAAGATAATTACAAAAGAAAAACAATTTCAAAAGTGACTACACACTTTCAATATTCACTGAAATGATAGTATTCACTAAGTACTTGGTGATACTATTCATTAACGTGATAAAATTTCCATTAACAACTTGGGGGCTTTCAACAAGCAATTAAGGAAAGGGGGCAAGATTAACCTAAAACTTAGGGTTCTTTTTCCTTTGTAAAAAAAGCAATAAATAACAACATATTTAATTTTATTTTTAATGACCTACTTGGAAAAATTAGAAATTACTTTCAGTACTGAGTCTTTCACTAGCTTACTTAGCACAATCCCATTATTTATTCATTTAACAAATATTTGGATAATTTCCAAATGCCAGGAATTGTTCCAGGAAACAGGGATACCATGGTGAACAAGATAAGCATGGCCTTTGGCATCAGAGAGCTTGCGACTTAGTAGGGGAGACAGAAAATTAAAGAAATAATTACAGGTGATTCAAAAAGAATTAAGTTTTGATAAGGAAGGTGAAGACTACAGTGGAGGCACTTTGCAGAGGAAGAGATGTTTAAGCCCAGACTTGGAGAATGAAGGGGACTTAAAGTAGGTGAGGTGTGAACAAGAACTGCTGCAGAATGCTATCTAGGAAGAGGCTTACAGAGAGCAAGTCACATTTTAGGAGTTTGAAAAAGTTGAAGGTTGCTGGACGAATGAATTTAGGAAGACAGAGAACGTTAAGAAATAACAGCAAGGTTGTAGATGGCCTGAGATCTGCAGGGCTTTTTAGGCTCAGGAGAATCTTAGAAGTTGATCAGCCTTTTCAATTTTATAGATGAGTAAGCTGAGTCCCAAAGTGGCAAAATTACACTTTCTGTATGTGTTAATACTGAATAATTCTTATCTACCTATCTTGAATAGGTGCCCTAACATGTAAATGCCTTATTCACCTAGTTCTGATTGTTACATCTAAACCAGTGGATTTCACTGTAATATCACTACGAACCTGGTTAGTGTCAAAGTGTAGAGCTTACAGCTGTTCCAACTTCTAGCTAAATAATTCAGTTAGACAATGGCTTCATGTAGTTTTGTTGTTTTTTTCTCCCTAAAACATCTAGGTTGCAGTGTGTTCATGTTTTTCTGGCCTCTTCATTATGTATTTTAACATGTAACATTCTGGTTTTGGCTACCCTTGAGTGAGCATGAGTGTACCCGTGGAAGTTTCCATAGGAGGCTGATTGGAGACTGTGCTAATGAGTGGGCTGTGACCAACTGTTTAACATATGCATCTCCTCACTCCTTTGTGGTTCTTTCCCAACCCCCCCCACAATAATTCTCATTATTGTTCCAAAGGAGTTGCTTAATTTTTAGTTATATTTTATTGCATTTTGTGAAGGACTGTGTTACTTGGTGACATAACTGTGCCAGTGGTCTATTCTATATATATCTTAATGGAATAGAAATTTGACTTTGGCCCCTATTGTAGATTATACTAATCATTTCGTAGGATAGTGCTGTGAATTAAGAAACAAGTGTTTTTTCAGTTCAGCTCAGCACTACTTTCTCAGGTGGAAAAATAGTATGAATCGAGCACTCAATTGCTGCGAGTGTAAATGGGTATAAATATTTGGGAGGGTGGGTTGGCAATATTAATCAAAACCCTTGAATATCCTTTGACCAGCAAGTTGAATTCTACAGCTTTATATCAGGTAAATAATTGGAAAAATGTTTTGTTTCCCCAAAATTTGTTGCACAATGTATATAGGGGAATGCAAAATTGAATATACCCAAATGCTTTTTTTAAAATGATAGTGTATTCAAACAATAAGATACTGGCCAACCTTGAAAAATGAGCTTGTTAAAGTATATTTGACGTGGAAAGGAAAATTTATGAGATGTGATCATAAATCCATAAATCACAGTTTTCTTTCTTTCTTTTTCTTTTTCTTTTCTGTCTTTTTTTTTTTTTTTTTTTTTTTTGAGATGGAGCCTTACTCTGTCACCCAGGCTGGAGTGCAGTGGCTCAATCTCAGTTCATTGCAACCTCTGCCTCCTGGGTTCAGGTGATTCTCCTGTCTCAGCCTCCCTAGTAGGGAGGATTAGAGGCTCATGCCAACACACCCAGCTAATTTTTTTATTTTATTTTTAGTACAGATGGGGTTTCACCATGTTGGTCAGGCTGGTCTCAAACTCCTGGCCTCAAGTGATCCGCCCACCTCGGCCTCCCAAAGTATTGGGATTACAGGCATGAGCCATTGCACCCGGCTCCACAGTTTTCATTTTTTTAAAGTATGTGTACGCCCATAATTTTGGAAGAATATATGTCAAAATGTTGTCTGTCAGTTGAAAGATTTTTGTTTTCTAATTTATACCCATATTAGTCATGACTGTTGTGTTGGCAGGTTACAGGACTATAGATCAAAATAGTTTTGGCAAAAAGAGAAGCATTTTGGTCCTTGTAACCAATATGAGGAAGAGGCAGGGGTGAAGCTTGACCTCTGTAGTGCTTGTTCAGGATTCTCCCTCCACCTCCTATTTCTCTTGTTTCTGTTTCACACATTAGTAGTGAAGTACCTCTTCCATTCTTGAAGACTATTTCAGTGATTCTGAACTAAAGCTCCCAGGTTCACATTATCATAGCCTCACTGAGAGAAATGGGTTCTCTTCCTAGAGAGAGAGTTTTCCAAAATCACAGGGAAGAATTGTGATTTGCTTAGCATAGGTCATGGTTGACCCATGTATGTGGCATTATATTATGATTGTCAGTCTCAACCAGAACTACATTGTTGGGAATACCAAGAGCTAGTGGCATGCTACAAGTTTAATTTTTTGCTTGTATCATTGTCTGCCATGGATGGCTCCTCCTTTCTAGAAATTCTATCATCTAGAGCTTCAGAGTCCTCCACTGTCATCTATGCATCTGGCTTACAGAGGGAGACAGACAAAAAGGGGAGTATTGTAAGAGAAGATGTAGGTCCAGGCCTAAATATCATTTCTACCTGTATTCCATTGGCAAGAAATCTATTAATGGCCTCATCCAAATGCAGGAAACACTGGAGATGAAGCCTAGTTGTGAGTCCAGGAGCAGAAAGAAATGGGATGTGAATACACAGCATTCATTCTATCATGCCCATGGAAAAGAAAATTATAGTTTTTTCATCTGTAACTTAAAAATACTTCTTTTATGTCAGTGGACTCACTGCATATTCCTCCATTCTTGGTAGACACTGCAGATTAATCCTGGCACTCTTTTCTGCAAAGCTTTGATTTTGCCTCAAAATGCATCCATATACAGTGCTTTAGATTGTCACTGTCAATCACTGTTGACACTTAAGATGAAATAGACTTGCTTTAGATTGTCACTGTCAATCACTGTTGACACTTAAGATGAAATAGACTTGCTATCCCTAGTCTAGGCAATTTATCCATGCTGGATACTAAAGCAAGCTGCTCACTAGGTTTACATAGACCCAGAAATGGCATTCAGCATGGATGGTTCCAAGCTGGGATTCATCTGCCAGTGGCCCTGTCTTTATAAGCTAGTAATTCAGTGATTTGTATTGTTACGCCCTAGGGAGAAGTTCTTCCTCTCTCTGCTTGATAGCAAAAGGTAGTTGTTCTTGATTTTACATTTTGCATTAGTGGAGACAGTTATAGCTATTGTGAGACAGGGAAAAGACATTTTGAATTTTGCATTTAACATTTAAACTTTCTTCCAGTATCGAGTCTGATATTAATCAATTGCCTTAAAATATATATAATGCAAAGCATATTAGTACCCAAGAAATTTTCTTTGAGTTGCTACTTAGGTACCTACATGACTATAGTTTCTTTTTCAATTTAAAATAATTTTTTATTCAATTGTTTGATGTATGATACATTAGCAGTCTCTCCACTACAAGATTCAAGTGAAGAAAAAATAAAGGCGCTCTTTAGAATGAAGGAGAGGCCGATGTGTGGAGCACTTACTGTTCCTGGCCCATGTATGTGATTGATTGACTTCATCTTCGCAAAGCCCATTAGTTAAATACTCTTATTCCCAGTTTACAGAGGAGGAAAACAATGCCCAAGGAGGTTAAGGAGTTTATCCAAGGTCCCACGCCTAATGAGGGGAGGAGTCAGGATTTCTTCAGCAGTCCTAACTGCAAGACTTATGCCTTTTTCTTTTACATAGTGATTTTTGTTTGTTCGCTGTCTCTAGGGTCACAAGTAGCAATAATCAAAAGCAAAAACAAAAACAGTTAAAACATCAGGCCCAGTGTGGTGGTACACATTTGTAATCCCAGCTACAGAGAGCCTAGTAGTTTAAGACCCAGCATAGGCAACATAGTGAGACCCTGTCTCAAAAACAAAAACAAAAACATACCACATGAATGTATGATTGTTTTAGGAAGGAAAAGTGGGGTGAGATCCAAAGATAGCTAATTAACTAGATGGGTAAAGCTCTGTGAAGGCCCGTCTCTAGCTAATAGGGAAAAAAGTGGAAGGGGGTGGGTTCAAATGACTGTCCTTGAGCCAGTCTCACCCCTCATCAGTTATGTCTTTTGATGATTTGCTACTGAAGCATTTATTTTAACATGCTTGTTAATTAAGGACCTTGGGGGTGGTGGAAGGTACAGCAGAAAGGGCACTGATTTGTGATCAGAGTGCCTAGTGTAATTCCAGGCTCTGCTGCTTTCTGCCTGTGATCTTAGCTACATTAATTTAATTTCTTTAGACCTCAATCTCCTCTTTTGTAAGGCATCATGGGGTTATGGTAACATTTAAATGGGTAATTTTTTTTTTTTTTTTTGAGACAGAGTCTCGCCGTCCTGCCCAGGCTGGAGTGCAATGGTGAGATCTCGGCTCACTGTAAACTCTGCCTCCCAGGTTCAAGGGATTCTTCTGCCTCACCCTCCTGAGTACCTGGGATTACAGGTGTGCTCTACCACGCCCAGCTAATTTTTGTATTTTTAGTAGAGATGGGGTTTCGCCATGTTGGCCAGGCTGGTCTTGAACTCTTGACCTCAAGTGATCTACCCACCTTGTCCTCCCAAAGTCTTAGGATTGCAGGCGAGTACATTTGTTAAAAATGGCAGTAACAGCAACAACAAACTTCAATCCTTCATTACTCTATAAATTATTGTTATTAGATGAAAGAGCCTTTCAGAATCTAATAGTTCTTTTCCTAGGTATCTTTCAGGTACTGTAAGCAGAATAGATATGTACAAAGAGCTCAGCCTCAGCTGCTCTGGGCTTGTCTCTGACATCTACTTGAGAGATGATGGTTTATTCTTGGAAGATAAGAGAAGAGAATGGGGCAATTATGCCTTCACTGTACTGTTTCATTATTTGTTGATAAATGTTGTAATTACCAAAATATAACTTACGCTTTATTAAAATCGTCTCCTAAAATCAAATACAAATGACTTTGGAGTGTCCGTTATGGCTTTCGTTTATTAGTATAGATTGTTGAGACTTGATAGGTTTAGACTTAGCATTTTTTAGATGTTACTTTACACTTTTCAAATATTTAGGTTTTTGTTAAAGAAGATTATTGCTTCTTTAAGAAAATAATGGTGGTTGTCCATTGAAGTGTTTCAGATACATGGAAAGCAATAAAGAAAAACATATACGGAGTGACTTTATTATTGGGCCTGGGTTCTTCATGGTCAGCATCGTATACTATTCTTAGGTTGGAGCTGAAGATGTAAGTGCCAACAGGGAGACACTAAATATATTTGCATTGAGCACTAATAAATTGCCATTGAGGAACAATTTGTAAAATATTTAGAAAAAGAGTTAATCTAGTAGGGATGTTAATTAGAAAATGACAATCAGTAGTTGTGGTGAATCTCGATATACATTGTATATACTAATAGTGAAATATATTTGGACTTTGACCATTTTAGTACTAATGAAAAGGTAGAGAAGACTGAGTAGAACCATATAACAGAATTTAGTTAGTAAATAAGGTTACTGATATTCATTGTTTGGATTGAAGATGTTTTGAAAAATTGTTAGTGGATTATTTAATCATTTTAAATTTTACATTTAAGAATTTAGTCCTTATAGCTAACAGTAAGCTATGTAATTGTGGTTAAGAATTTATAACATTTAATAAGCTAATTTACCAGGTACAATATAATTTTAGGGAGGTTATAATTCATAGAGCTTGTCAAAATCTTAAGTAGGTCATCATTAAGAGCTATCTTATTTTTAAACATTTCATATGTGTTGTTGTGTATTTCCTAAAATTGCTACAATTAGCCAAGCTCTATTTAAGAGTGTGAAAAGGACAAATGTCTACCTTGACTTAGAGGTACCGTTTTTGAGTTAAACTTCATCAGTAGCAGAGCATTAGACTTGAAATGCATAAGAAATTGAATATTAGCAATTTCTACATCATAATGTGATTGATTACGTATATCAAATTTTGCATATCTTATCTAAAATGGTGTTATAGTGTAGTTTAAGTAATTTTCCTTATATTTTATGAAAGTCCTTAATATTTATGCCTTTCTTACACTAATTAAGTAATAATTTTTAGATTGCTAGTTAGTACAGGAACTAATCTAATACTGCCCATCTCATTTTTCTTATATGTGAACAGTTAAAAATTGAAAGGTACTAGAGCATGAGATATACAAGCAGAAATTGCCCATTGTAAGACTTACCTGTCTCTTGTGAGCTAAAGATTCATTATTCCTGTTTCAAAATTTATTCCTATGGAAATGCATCCGATTTTAGTAGGGCTTCCCTTTCCTTAGAGGTATGTTAGTCAAAATGGATATAACCAACCAAACAAAACACTTATTCAATGTATCTGTTTCTTTAGCAGAGAATTGAGTATTTTATTATTAATGTGTAACTGAGCTGAATTGTTTTCTTAGACCTACAAACCTTCTTTCAACAAGTGCTTCCTAATTTTGAGATCTGAAAGTAAGTTCCAGCATCTTTTGAGTCATAAAACCAAAGTATGAGATCACAAGTCTTTTAAAAAGTCGTGCTAAGGAGAAATACTTCAGAAATGTATTACATTTGTTTTGGATCACAGTATTATTTCTCAAGAAGAGATTTGTTCATCATAGTAGTATTAGTAAGTATTCCCTGAAAAAAATTCAAATATTCAAATTAAGTTATTGCTTTTGTAACCATAATCATTAGGAAAACTCTCAAATGTGATGCTCACTTTTATCCTGTGTTTATACAAATTTACTTGAGAGGATTTTTATATTCAACAAAAATGCAAACAAGATTTTAACTCATTGTTCAGCAAAAGGATCGAATAGGAAAAAATCAAGATTAGTAAAAATGTTTTAATTTATAAAATGAGAAAAAGTAAATGATGAGAAATAGAAAGGAAATAAAAGGAAAAAATGAGACAATTATAGTAATATACTTAAGATAAAATTTTATATCTTGAGAAAAAGGTAAAAAGTTAATGTCAAAATAGAATGTTTAAGATAGAAAAGAAAGGAATGCAAGACTGCTAACATGAAGAAATAAAATGTTTGGAAACAAATTTTTGGTATGGATTAATAGAAAATTATAAGGATATTACCATATTCACAATCTTCGAGGAGTGATGTCAAAAATTATTTAATGAATTATTTTCTAAATGCATGTCCTCATTCTTTTCTTTACTGTCTTCTCTCTTGATTTTTGTACTTAGATTATGGAATGAAGGGAGCACCATCATACTGAATTTGAATTAATTTTTACTAGGTATTTTTATATTTATCTCAAAATTATTTGGAGGTTTTCATTTTTAGTGCTTATCTTGTGTTCATTTTTACTAGTAGTCTACCACTTTTTACCATTTTTTGTATGAGTAAAGTATATTAAAGTTCATTTGTCATAGCTATATTCCACTAATTTTTACTAGAGACCATAGTATATTCTTCTAGGTGTTAGTTTTCTTGCTTTTATGATTTTATAATTTGTTATGAAAGCAAAAACAAAATTTTTAATTTTGAGGGATTAATTGGATGACAGTTTGAAGACTGTGCCATGTAGTCTCATAGACATGTTATAAAGACCTCAGTATATTCAAATATAAAGACATAGCTGACAGTTCATGAATCATGATAGCTGCTCTGTTATCAAGCTGTTTTGGCCTGCCACCAGCTTCCCTTTCTTTGGGTGGTCCTAAATGTCTTTGTCCCTAATATTGCAGATGGGATAGCAGGTTTCCTAAGCCCCACTCTGAGCCATGATGGGTGGCACACCTGATGATGAAAGATCTTAGAGCATAGACACTCTTGCTACTTCTAAGCAACACTTAATTTCATCGGGGGTTGGGGGTATAGGTAAACAGAGGGTCTTCCACTGACTTACCACTTAGTGAGATGCTGTAGGAAAACAGAAAAGACACAGCAGCCTCTACTGGGAGCCTTATAGCAGAGACCTATAAGCAAACTAATAATAACATGCCATTATAAGTGATATTGTGGTGGTATGACTGATATGTTTTGAAAGCACTGGTGGAAATGGCAAATTTTGCCTGAAGATAGTCAGGAAAGGCTTTTAGAAATGGTGATGTTCACTTTGGGAGGCCGAGGCAGGTGGATCACAAGGTCAAGAGATCAAGGCCATCCTGGCCAACACGGTGAAACCCCGTCTCTACCAAAAACAAAAAAATTTAGCTGGGTGTGGTAGCATGTGTCTGTAGTCCCAGCTCCTCAGGAGGCTGAGGCAGGAGAATCGCTTGAACCTGGGACGTGGCAGCTGCAGTGAGCCGAGATTGCGCCACTGCACTCCAGCCTGGTGACAGAGCAAGATACCATCTGAAAAAAAAAAAGAAAAAAGAAAAAAGAAATGGTGATGTTTGGCTGAGTATTGAGGGACAAATAGGAGTTTTCCAGACAAAGAAGCATGACTAGACATGGCATATTTTGTATACAGTAAAAAGAGAGGAAGGTTGGGGCTTGGTAGAAAGAATCACTGATGTCAGCCCTAAGTTTTATTAAGCAGTGAAAAGCCAATGCAGAGTTTCAAACAGGAGAGTTCCATTATTACTTTTATATTTTACAAATATACATCTGGTTATGTAGAAGATGGCTTCATTAGAGCAAAAGGAGACTAGATAAAAAGATATTAGAGTGAGTCAAGTGAGAATAAGAGCCTGAATAAGGAAATAACCAAGGGAATAAAATGGAGAGACTAGATTTGAAAGGAAATTCTGATGCAGAGGCTATGGGGTCATATATGAAATATAAGGGGGAGAGATAAGAGACCAGAGAAACCTATATTTTAATCTTGGCTCATAATGGAGTCAACCTCCATGGGTTTGAAAATATTTTTAGATATCTCACACTCAACACATCCAGGATTGAACCCTTGTCTTCCACGTCCCTCAACCTATCTTATCTCAGTCATCCACCTCTCAGTAGATAACAACTGCATCTATTCAGTTGCTCAAGCCAAAATTTTGAAGTTGCTTGACTCCTTTATTTCTCCCCTACCCCCATTTCCTTCAGTCAGTCAGGAAAATTAGTTGGCTCAGCATGTCTGCAAAATAAATATAAATCCTACAATCTCCACTGCCCCTGCTAGTCCCAGTTTTCATCATCTCTTACCAGGACGACTGTGATGGCTGCCTGATTCTGCTTCTGTCCTTCTCCTGTTCCCAAAAAAGTACTCTTAACACACCAGTTGGAGTAATCCTTTCAAACATATTTCCAGCCATGGCACTGCTATGCTAGTAACCCCCATTTCACTCAGCCAAACTTTCAAAGGGTTTATAATGGCCTTTCCAAATATCTGGATAAGTGAATAAGTGAAGTGGCCTCTGCCTGAGATGAGCTTACACTGGAGAGGGAGAAAATGGAATATATGTAAAAAGAAAATCATATTATTAATTATTTTTAAGTTCTTGGACACACCGTGATACAAGTATAGTTTAGAAATTCTAAACCACTTATATTTTAGTTGAATTTCAGGTGAATTTCATCACAAACATACGGTCCGTTTAGGATATTATTATTCTTATTTCCTGAAGGGCATCAAATAATTTGCTGCTAATTTTTTCTTAAAACAATGTTTTCATTTTCGCCATATTAGGTAAGAATAACTAAAACCATACAGTAAGCATAAGTTCATTTGAAGTAACTGATATTTTATCACAAATCCTCCTGAACATGTCACTCTATCTACATTACAAGAACTCATCAAACCCAAGTATGAGATTATCAGCACCCTCAAGGGTTAACAGCTAGGTTGCATGAGGCATAGGGTACCTGGCTAACTGTAATCAAATAAGTCATGTTAAGTCCTGTATTATGTCCATTTCTCAGTATCAAAACTTAATAAACTTGAGCTTTATCAAGGACTTACATTTTTATATAAAAATTATTATCCAAGAAAACCAAAACCTAAGTAGCATAACTTTCAGGCCCATCAACACAAAAAGGCATTATTGTTAATTAGCAAGAATGTGCAGTTAACACACTGGTAACAGTGCCTCTCTTTTTTCCTAATAGGCTTTATAGAAGTTGGCATTCATCTTGTCCTTACTCAGTTGTACTCTCATGGGAAACAGCAGTAAAGAAAAGTTTGATTACGGTCTACTAATTGAAATCAGAATTGCTAAATTTAGTGTCATCCACTGAATCATTCTGTTAATCCAAATGGATATAATCATTGGCATGAAGATGTTTAAACTGCTGTGTATTTCACTTGAAATTTAGCTGAGCCACCTAAAGCACTAGATAATATAAAAGTATGAAAGTGATTATTTTCCCATATAGTGGCCTGGGCCCAAATTGGGCCCTAAATTTCGTAATTTATTAGCTGAATTAGTCACCAAAGACCTACTAGCCACAGTTTAAAACACAAATCTTTATAAGTGCTTTGAAAAAAAGAGACTCTTCCTTAATGTTTAAATTTGAATAAAACTCCTTACACTCTACCCTTGATTTGTTGTTAAATACCTCTGTAGCCAGTAACTCTTAAAAAACTAAGTAGTGAATTTTATTGAGAGTTATATAAATATTATCAGCTTATTCAGATGAGCATTTCATGTTGCCAAAATAGTGCTTAACTAAGTAACCAACTATTACCTGTGAGAGTTCATCTAATTTCACATGTTTTGCAGGCCTGGTGTAGGAAGAACTCAAGTAAAAGACAAGAAAAAAAAAACAGCGTTGACTGTGGGATATTAAGGAAGGCTAGAATTTAAGTAACTGAAGTAAAAGCAGAGTATGTTCCAGGTTCCCAACAAACATTTAATCAGTGTCTCCTGTGCATCTACTGGTAGATGCTTGGGGTACCTTAATGAACCAAACAGCTGAAAATGCTTTCCTTGTAGCGCTTACATGTGAGGTAAGGATAAGATAATCAAAAAGAAATAAACAAAAAGGTAAGTCAATTGGGTAATATGTTAAAGGCGAAAAAAAGACCTATTTTTTTAAAAAGATGGAAGCATCACCTGAAGTGCCTGTTAAAACACAGATTTTTCTCCTTCCGTAGTGCTGGGATTAGGCCCAAGAATTTGCATTTCTAACAAGTCCCAGGTGATGCTGAAGCTGGTCCCAGGGATTACACTGCAAACCACTGGTATAGACCAATGCTTCTCAAACTCTGATTATTTAATAAACTCTTATTAAATAATCTTATCTGATTAATATCTGATTAATAACTTAGCTGATTAATAACTCTTATCTGATTAAATAAGCTCATTATTATAAAAAAAAAGATGGAAGCACAGGTATGGGAATGCATTTGGTAGGGCCTTGAATGTGACATAAAGATGACTGAATTTTCTTTGTAGGTGATTGGCTATTGAAATTATCTGGAGCAAAAGAATGATCAGCTCAAAAGAGTTGTTTTGAGAACCTCAGTTTTGTTTAATGCAGAAAGGATTGGAGAGATGGGGAATCTACTTGATAGAACTGTCTTAGAAGTCCCGAAGCAGGTTCTGCAAGGTTGGTAGGAGGTGGTTATGGGGAAAAGGTTAGAGTTGAAGACATGAAGAAGTTCATACCCCTTAGTATGGTGTCAACATAGGAAAAGGCAAGGGTCAAAGATAACAGAGGTCCATACCCTAGTTTTGCCCCATAGAATTATTAAAGAAGAAATTAAACAGTGTGTTATAGTCTTATAACCTGCTGAAATTAGCGATTATTCTTATGTTTTCCTAACTTTAATTATTTTAACGACAATGGGATGGATGTTTTCTGACAGAGAAAGCCAAAGTATTTATTATTTCCTTATTTTTCTCTCTTAGTCTGTGCCAAACAACACAGCAGGCATTGTTCCTGCTACTTCTAGCTTTTTGCCAGAAGCAGGATTTTTTCCAATATGGAAGGAGGCCTGGACCCCTGAACTGTCAGGTGTTGCTATATTTATGGGTGGCACAAAGGGAGTTTTCCCCAGCCAGCAATTACGCTCTGAGGGTGTGACCTGGCAACTGTGTTAACGTGGGGTATATTCTGATCATTCCTTTAACTTTCTTAAAGCATAAATACTGGGACTGTGGTATCCAGTCATAATTCTTGTCTTGTTTAGACACTGACGGACAAGTTTTGCTTCTTTTTCTAACAGGAACTTAGATCAGTAAAGGCATATGTTCTTTAAACTAAAGAGAATTTTAACAAGGTCTATGCCCATATTGAATATTCTCCTCCCTTTTTTGCTACTTGTTGGTTATCTTCTAGGAAAGAGGCACAGATCTTGGTGTTGTAACTCATTTTAAGAATAATTGTCATGGCTTTCTCCCTCCATCTGTTCTTTTGAAAAAGTGGAGTCATTGCAGAATGCTTCTAGGATTTCTTGTAACTGTGGTTAATGTCAATGTGATATTAAATAGTTTCTGATTTGTTAAAAAATAACAGAGCTCCAAGACTTGGAGCAACTGTTACAGGTTTTTAAGATAAGGAAAAAGGAGCATTTTTTATGGTTCTCTCAAAAAAGACTTGTTTCATATCCACTATATTTCAGGAATTTTGCTGGTGAAGCAAAGCTTGCATTCTAGTAAAGTGCACAGGTATGTGAATAAATCTTCATGATATTGTGAGACGAGCTATAAAGGTGTATACAGAGTGCGACAGAAAGGACTTTGTTTGGCAAGGTCCAAGGACGCTTGCAAAGGAGGTATTGTTTGAGCATCTAGGATGAATTGGAGCCCACTCACGGACCGGCGGAAGAAGAAAATGCCAGGCCAGGGGAATAGCATATGCAAACACATACAGTTGTGAAAGAGCATGGGGGCTTCTTATTTGCAAGCAGGCTGTGTGTGAAGAAGTAGCAGGAAGCAGTGGAAGGTGAGTGGCAGGAGGTCTGTGTCAGCCTTTCCCAACCCACGTTCCTCATCTAAACCATGGAATTCAGAGCATGATTTGAGTGAATATTTTCTTAACTTTTTCAATGATAGTATTTAATGCCAGTCCAGATGCATGAAAGAGAAGTTAACTTCTTACATATAATAACTGCTTTAGGGTATTGGGAAACCCAGGTTGAAGGGGACTAGATTGTATGAAACTATTCATTTCATCAGACATAATCACATTTGTATTTAGAACTATACTTTTGAGAGCTGATTAAAAATAGAAGGAGAAAAATGGCAGGGAAACAAAGGTATGAGGCAATTGTGATAGTGATCCACACAGAAGATAGTTCGAAGGTTATTAACACAGAGCAGGGAAACTGTTCCAGAGATTTGTAGGTGGTAGTATCTGTGTGATGTGATGGTTGACTGAATGTGGAAAACAAGAAAGAAGACAAGGATGATGCTGAGCTAGAAAGCCGAGGGGCCTTTGTGGATGGTGGTACCATTATCTGAGCTAGGCAAAGTCGGTTTGAAAAGAATTTTTGTCTTACTGATCCATCTTAGACTATCCAGGTCTACTAGAAGTATGGGCATGGAAGAGATTGATTAATGTGTTAGTCCATTTTGTGTTACTCTCAAGGAATACCTGAGGCTGGATGATTTATAAAGAAAAGAGGTTTATTTGACTCATGGTTCTGCAGGTTGTACAAGAAGTGTGGCGCCAGCACCTGCTTCTGGTCAGGACCTCTGGAAGCATTTACTTGTGGTAGAAGGCAAAGGGGGAGCAGGCATGTCACATGGCAAGAGAGGGAGCAAGAGAGAGAAGGAAATGCCAGGCTCTTTTTAACAATCAGATCTCCCATGAACTAATAAAGAATTCACTCATTACCGTGAGGACAGCACCAAGCCATTCACGAGTGATCCACCCCAAGGCCCAAACACCTTCCATTAGGCCCCACCTCCAACATTGGAGATCAAATTTCAACATGATACTTGGAGAGAACAAATATCAAAACTATATCACTTATTAAGAGACTCTTGACTAAGAACAGAAGAGGACTGAGGAAATCATCTTAGGCACACCCATTATTTAAGAGATTGGGGGAAGAAAGAAGGGCCAGTAATGGAGACTGAGAAGGAAAGGCAGAGATAAGAAAAAGGCCAGAAAAGGGTGGTTTTCCCAAATCCCAGGAAATATGGCTTTTAAAAACTAGGTCAGGATTGACACACAGAATAGGGTGGAAACTGGAGAGTGCCCATTGGTTTTGGCGTTTTAGAGGACACAGCTGACCCTGGAGGAGATTAGGAAGCATGATGGGGATGATGGTCATATGGTAGAGGCTTCCAGAGGCTAGCTGGTTATAATGAAGTCCCAAGTCTTGAATGAAGAAATGGAGACAAAGAGAAGGTGTGAGATTAGGGAATCTAGAGTATAATACAGGCATAAGAGAGGGATCTTATGTTTCCTTTTCCTCAAAAAAAAAAATGGCTAATTTAAAGATGTACTTAGAAGATACAGGGGAGAGGGTATAATAGAAAGAATAAAGAAATAAAGAAATAGGCCAGGTGCAGTGGCTCAAGCCTATAATCCCAGCACTTTGGGAGGCTGAGGTAGGCAGATTGCTTGAGCCCAGGACTTCAAGACCAGCTTGGGCAACATGGCAAAACTCCATCTCTACCAACAAACAAACAACAAACACACAAACAAAAACACAAAAATTAGCTGGGTGTGGTGGCATGTGTCTGTGGTCCCAGCTACTCAGTTGGAAGCTGAGGTCAGAGTATCTCTTAAGCCCAAGAGGTTGAGACTTCAGTGAGCCATGATTGTACCACTGTACTCCAGCCTGCACAACAGAGCGAGACCCTGTCTCAAGGAAAAAAAAAAAAAAAAAAGAAAGAATAACGACAGAGTAGACAGAAGAAAGCCTGCTGCAGGAATGAGAGCCCAGAATGTGGTGTGGCCTTAGGAAGGAGGAAGGACTCTTTATTCCCCAGCATTGAGGAGAGAAAACAGTGGACCATCATGTCACCAAATGGAAGCGAGGTCCAGAGGGTATTAGGAGAATTCAAGGAAGCTTTCATTAACCTGTGACTTAAAGAAACATTGCTGTGTGCTTATTGCTCCCCATTCTGCTAGTTGATAATGGGACTTCTGTGACCCATAGTTTCAAATTTAAACTCATATGGAGTTTAAACTGTTTTTCAGTCCAGGATTTTTGCCACCATTTGTCATTCTAGAACACTTGGGGGAATGATAGACCAGGATTGGTCATCTTTTGTACAGCTTATTATGTCCAGAGTTGATTATTGATTGACAGATACCCCTCTCATCTCTCTTTCTCTCTCAACCCTTGCTCTCATAGAGCACTGCTGCTCAAAGTATACATCCCTTTAGTTACCTATATTTTATAGTATTCTCTACCTCAAGTAAATACAGTTCTTTTCTTTTTCTTGCTTGTTTTTCCCTTGATGTTTTCTAACTTTTTTTTTCTGAGCTGGCTAGTAATCTTTGTCATGTTGTAAACCATAGATGAATCTTCTGTGGATTTTTGTATATGTACCATTGGTCTTTGTCTTGAGGATCTAAACAAATGAGGGAAAAGAGTTGAAGAGAAATGTAGGAAATAGACATCTCTCTCTTTGGACAGCAGGGCTTTAGAAAAGCCCTAAGGTTGTGTGTGTTGTTCCACAGGGCCTAGAGAGATAGAAAACCTCCTCAGAAGCAGTGACTGCTCCTGGTGAAAATCAAAGTTCAGGCCAATGCTATCTGGGGCCCTTAGGAGAAGAAGGAGGCAGCCAGGATAGGAAAGTTTGATAGGATTTTGTGGGAACCTACAATTGCTTCAGAAATTATTAGGTTGAGTTATATAAAATTGCTGATGGTGTTAACCATTTTTGACTGACAAAAATGGTAATTTCATATAATTCAACCTAGTGATTCTAAAATATACTTTTGTATCATAACCCCTTCAAAAGCTAGGGACTCCTGTGCTTGATTATGTGTGAGAGTCCCTTTTCTGTGAATCTTTTTTTGGTTATAATTGTAAGCACTATGCACAAATACTAGGTTCTTACAGACTGTTACTCATGCTGCATGGTCATTTGGCCACAACCAAAACTAGGTAAGTATTGGTCACAAGCTGGGACAGCTTCCCCGGGGTCCTACTGCAGCCCAACTTCAGTTCCTGAGATCTGCAAATTCTTACTCTAGGCAAACAGTTGTCAACAGTCTATGTCTGGACATGCTTTTGATTGTCTTGGAGGGAAGGAGGATTCTACTGGCATCTTGTGGGTGGAGGTTAGGGATGCTGCTGAACATCCTCAATACACAAGACAGCCCCTCATAATGAAGAATTTTCTGGCCCAAAATATCAGTAGTGCCAAAGCTAAGAAACTTGTTCTAGACTGAGCACTAGAGAACTCAAGAAAATACCTGCAAACTTGTATATCATCCTTTTCAGTGGTATGCATAATTCACAAAGAGAAGGGCAGAACTAAGAAGAATTAAGTTTGGAGAAGATATAATAGAATAAAACAGATTGCCTAAATATCCTACAGTTGTGAAGCTGCCTGTCTGGTGAACATGCTCAGAGCACTTAGACTTGGATAGTTTTAAAAAAGAGTTGGGTCATCAGAGAGTGAGTTTTCAATGGAATGTGACAGTGCCAAATTTTTTCTACTGCTTGAATGAAAGGAAATGAAAACAAGAACAGAAGTTATAGAATAGGGTAAGAGGGACGTTGCCATACAGAAAGTAAAAATTTAAAACCTTACTTATTCCTTTTGGATTGAATAGTTGATGTATCTACTACTATGGTTACTAAGGTGGGTAACATTTTCGGGTACGAATAGTAGTATAGGTATGAATGGGGGAGGAAGTAATAGAAACTTTTTAATCGTAAATTTTTAAACTTGATTGAGAGAGGTCTAGCCTTTTATTTGGCATAAATTACCTGGGTGACCCAGAAGGTTCTGTAAATATATTTGACCAAGTTGCTCTTAGCTCTGAGAGCTATAAAGAGATATTAAGAAGTGTCCTTATAAAGAGCTGTTAATAATTGAGTATATGAAGCATTATCTGTGCTATGGGAAAGATAGCTGTATTTTGATTTAGCTTAACTTTTTTGAAAAAAAGTGTAAGTGGACATGAGTAGTATATAATTTTGTGTTGCTGATTGTGAACACTGAAGCTTTTTAAATCTTAGAAATCACTTTATTTTAGAACTATATTCTGATTAATATTTAAGTTCTCCAGGTAGCTCTCCAAGCCTGAAGTGCATTGAAGCCTAGGGCTGAACTACTTGAAGAAACTAATCGTTGTTACAGTGTTTTAAGGATTAAAAACATAAAGTTCTATTTGGGGGTGTCAGAAAGATCTTTCGTCCTGACCCCAAACTATAGTGGAACTAGGAACTTCATTCATTTTTCCACCTGTTGGATAGAAGAGAATGGAACGGGTTGGCCTGATCAAGGATCTCAGCTGTGCAGGGCCTCGTAGGAAAAGAAGAGATAGGGATGGGGCCTGGGGCTTCAGGGGTTGACCTACTGAAAGGTTTGCCTTTCTGCTGCTATTGACTTTTATTTCTAAATTTCTGACCAGTCTTCATTTCTCCCCACAATTTACTTATCAGCAAATGTAGTCTCAGCAACTTCTCTTCAGTGTTTTTAAAGAAGTATAAAAACCATTTTTTAAAAAACTAGTTTTCTCTTTTCTTTTATTCCCCTAGGAATTAAGGATATTTATGGAGGGGAAGCTTAAATTCAGGTGTCCCTGAATATCTATGGTGGATTGATTCCAGGACTCCCTGTGGATACCAAATTCTGTGGAAGCTCAAGTCCCTGATATAAAATGTAGTGTTTGCATATAACCTGTGAACAGTCTCCTGTATGCTTTAAGTCATTCCTGGATTACTTATAATACCTAACACAATGGGAATGCTATATAAATATTTGTTATCCGATATTGGTTTTCTATTTGTATTTTTTTAATTGTTGTATTTTTGTGTGTGTGTGTGGTGGTTTTCTTTTCAAATATTTTCCGTCTGAGTTTGGTTAAATCTGAGGATGTGGACTTTGTGGATACAGAAGGCCAGCTGTATTTTTTTTCATTTCACTTAGATATTCTCTCTTTCTTTTTACTTAAATCCTGCAGTAAAGTAAAATGATGTACTGAGAACTAAAGTTGTATTCCTTGGTACTTCCAAGAGAAAACAGACTTGGATTTTTATTGGATGATTCCTCCTAGGAAGTAAGATGAGGGCCATCAAGAATAATAACAGTAAGGCTTTGGTAAGGCCAAAGAGGTGGGATAATGCTGGGAGATGGTGCCAAGGATTCTCAGTAGGGGAGGAGCAGGAGTGGAAGGTAGAAGGTTAGATCCAGTCCTGTGATAGCCTTGGAATGAAAAATAGCAAAGAATTTGAGAGACATCTTAGAGATTAGGTTATAGATACAGCAAAGGAGAAAAGTCCCAAATGCCTACAGTGCAGTTGCCATTTCTGAACTATTTATTTTTAGGAAACATAAGTTTCACGTGCGTGGGTAGGCAGCTTGATTGGAACAGAAAACTGATGCCTTGTGTCTGCTGTTTGAGTCCCATTTATGAAACGCTGATTTTTTTTATGGCTTGAGAGCACTCTACCAGGAAGTATTGAATATAAGGAGTTAAATAAGGATAAAATAGCTATTCTTTTCTGAGGATAGAGTAGGAAGTGATGGGTTGTGGTTAGAGCATGAGGGTTAGATATTTTTAAAAGACATTCAGGGCTGGTCAGTCGGTGTTGGGAGATGGTAAGTTAACCAATATGGTAAGTTATTCTCTAGAGACACCTAAAATACTGTTTTGGAGATAATTTGAATGTAAACTCCTGAAGTTTAGTTCAAGATTCTTTGAAAAAGAAAAAAACCTCAAGGCTGTCATGTAAATAGGACATGTGTTAATTTACCTGACGTACTTGAAGACTAGATATGGTAATTGATCATTGTGTGGCAGTAGCAGGAAATCAGTAACCCAAGCTGCTCATATCTTCTAAAATCTCCCTAGCAACGAAGTCAGCAAAGGCCATCCTTCCAGCAATTACTGCCAGCTTAGAGAACTGGCTTGAGATTCTTTGTGGATTGCCCAGAACACCAAGATCTTCTGTTTCAGTAGTCTGTTACAAATGGTCATCTTCCACCCCTATAGAATGATCTGTGTTTTTACTTATCCTTTTAAAGTTCTATTCCTATAAATTTCAGATTCTTAAAGCACAGAGTTCTTTTGAGAATCCCATGACAATTTATAAGAAAACATTCAAAAGAGGATAAAATATAAAAGCAATATAGTATTACAGCTGGCATGCATGTATTATTTCTACGTCACAGAAAACTGTAGGATAAGGAAATCAAGTGACTTGCTTGAGGTCACATTGTTAATGCCACAACAAGCTGTACACAAACCCTAAAAGACAAAAATATAAATTTCCAATTTTTGTCTAAATAATTTTCTACTACCCTAAGGAGTGACAATATTTGGCACACGGGCAGCTTCTCTCCACCATCCCCTTCTGAAGTAATAGTGGTGCATGGCCCTAGTTTCAGACTCATGCAGGTGGCTGGAAATTTTGCTGGCTCTTTGGAGCTCTGTGAGTTCGTGGTCAGAAGAATCATAATCAGTAATTTATAATGTTCATTTTGAAGTGTTGCTGATGCCTGTACCTCAGACTGGTCTACATTGAGAGCATTTTGGGGTATAGCTTGCCAGTGATTCTGAAATGACTGACATAACTTTGAGGGTGCCCTCTTATATGCTCTGTAGAAAGTAGATATCCCTTTGGATGTGTCTCAAACATTGCACAAGGCATGGAGTCTCCTGTGGTTGGGAATGAAGTCAAGGAAGAGAGTGACAACTAGGTGGAAGTGGGTGGAAAGAGAAACATGAACTAGATACAAGCACGGTTCACCTACAGTGTTTTTCTTTCCTTTTTCCAAAGAGTGTACAAAAGGTATTTTGTCCAGTTGTTCAGGGGCTGCAAGCTTATCATTCTTTGTTCCTTTTGGTATCTTATGTCCTCTTCCCCACGTCAAATCTATCAGCTATTCCTCTTGGCTCTGCCTTTGGAATATCCAGAATCCTACCTTTTGTTTTCCCGCCTCTATCCCATTGCCACACTAATATAAGCTCCTTATCACCACTCACCTGAACTATTAAAATAACCTCTTTTATTTGTCTGCCTGACCCCCCTTTCCCTACTGAGCCTTTGCTCCATATAGCCACCATAGTAATTCTTCAAAATAAAACTTGAGTCACAATACTCCCCTGACCAAAACCCTCTAGCAGCTTCCCATTACATTTTGAATGAAATATCAAGTCCCTTCTGTGACCTATAATGCACAGAGTTGTCTGGAACTGGTCGGTTCTCTGTCTGCCACTCTGTCCCTTGCTTGCTCTTCTCCAGTTACACTGGCTTTCTGGTTCTTTCTTGAATCCATCAGGCATGCCCTTGCCTTAGGACCTTTGCTTTTGCTGCTTTCCTCTGCCTGGAATGTTCCTTCCCAAGATGACTGAATCGCTGGCTTTCTCACTACATTTAGACCACTTTAAATTTCATTTCCTTGGGGAGGCCTTTTCTGATCACCCTATCTGAAGCAGTATCCGCTATCTATTTATCTTCTTACTTTTTTATTTTTCGTAACATTATCTGTGCTCAACATTGTATATCTAGTTGTCTGCCTGTTTCCTCCATTAGACTGTGTGCTCCATGAAGGCAGACACTGTCTGTTTTGTTCACTGCTATTATATCTAGATAACAGGTAGAACAGTGCCTGGCACGTAGTAGGCACTAAATAAAAATGTGTTAATGAATTAATATATTAATCAACAAAGTATGCCACATTCTTTTTTTTTTTTTTTTGAGATAGGGTCTTGCTCTGTTGCCCAAGTTGGAGTGCAGTGAGGCAGTCATAGTTCACTGTAACCTTGAATTACTGGGTTCAAGTGATCTTCCCACCTCAGCCTCCCAGCAGCTAGGACTTTTTGTAGAGATGATGATGTCTAGCCAGTTTGCCCAGTCTGGTCTCGAACTCCTGGCCTCAAGCAATCCTCCTGCCATGGCCAAATCTTTTTTGACATAGGCAACCAAAGGATGAATCTAATTATAACTGTGTGTGTGTGTGTGTGTGTGTGTGTGTGTGTGTGTTCCTTCAAGTGTATCAGGCTCTGTGCTATATAGTTTGCTTGCATTACCCAGTTTAGTAAAACAGCTGTCAGGTAGGTGCTATTATTATCTCCCTTACGGTAATAAAGAAATGGAGGTTAAGAGAGGCAACTTTGCTCAAGTTCACACAGTATTAAATAATATAAGGTAATTGAAGTAGGTCTCATCTGGCTCCAAAACCTTAACTCAGTAACTGTGATGTATGCTACATTTCCTAATTTTGAATCTGCCAAAATCCTATTGGAGAACAAATAGTGTAAGAGAATTTTTGTAGCATATATTTCCACAGAGAACTACAAAAAATTACAAAGTATATGTATTTTCTTCAAGATGAAAGAAGTTATTGAAATAGTTTAGAAACTAGATTACCTTAAAGTTCACGTTAATGAAGAAATACAAGTATTTATTCAGCTATATCAACTAAAGTAAATAATGTTACATTAAAGTTCACATGTTAATATAAAAATACAAGTATTTATTCAGCTGTATTAACTAAAGTAAATAATGTATTTTAAAGCTCACATCTTTCTATTTAAAGAAGAATTTATTTGAGGAAGGATATCTGTTGTTAAATTCTACAAATAAAATTTATCGTATTAGGCATATTTATAAGCTGCTCCCCTTTACCTCTATAAGCTTAGAAGGTGTCTATTCTTTTCCTACTTGCCCTATTCATCCATTATCTGCAGTTAGCAATTAAAGGTTATCACTTCTTATTCTTGTTTTCCCCTCCTTTATTCTCATTTATACAGTTCTCAGCACCTCCCCTTCAGGTATCCGTCCCACCTAAACCCTCAATAGTTGTTTCATTTGACAGTGGAGAGCCCCTCTAGCTCAGTCTTGCCTAGACTTGCACAGTTCACCCAGTACCTCTCCTTAGCCTCCCTTCTAGGAAGTGCATGAAATGTCCAATATCCTCTTTAGATTCTTGTTCTGATGATTTCCCTGTCTTTCCCATGTTACCTCAGAACTTCAATACGCAGAATTTATATTTTATAAAATTGTTTCACATTGTTAGGTCTTCATTCCACATGGGAAAAAGATAGCCCCTTTCTGCTTCCCAAAATATAACCCATTAAATATCTGTAACCAACTCACCTGAAACTGAACTTAGGCAAAGGGCTCTTATCCCACAGGAAGATACTACTAGAATTTTGAACATTCTTTGAAAGCATAGAAGCCTTGAGATTTTGAGGAGCAGTAAGATACTCAGAGAAACTTAGAGCTGGAAGATACTTGAGAGGCTATAGGTCTGGTTCCTTTTCTTTGGTGTTTTGTTGTAGCTTGTATTACTTAGCATGCATTTGGTTGCAAATAACAGAATACTCCAACTAAGGACAAAACAATAAAATTATTTATTATCTTTCCTTTTTTTTTTTTTTTTTGAGACAGAATCTCGCTCTGTTGCCTGGGCTGGAGTGCAGTGGTACTATGTCCATTCACAGCAACCTCTGCCTCCCTGATTCAAGCGATTCTCCTGCCTCAGCCAACCAATTAGCTGGGATTACAGGTGCCCACCACTATGCCTGGCTAACTTTTTTGTATTTTTAGTAGAGACAGGGTTTCACCAGGTTGGCCAGGCTGAGGTCAGGTTTGAAACTCCTGACCTCAAGTGATCCGCCTGCCTCAGCCTCCCAAAGTGCTGGGATTATATGCGTGAGCCACCACACCCAGCCTATTGTCTTTCTTAACAAGAAGTCCCCAGCAAGGGTACTTCCAGGGTTTGATTTTCAGTTAAGAAAAAAACAAAAAACAAACAAACAAAAAATTAAAACAAACAAACAAAAAAAAAACCATGATTCAGACCCAGGTGCTTTCTATAACTCCCATCTGCTATCTTCATAGTTGAAGTCTGTCCTCCTGTTGAGATGGCCATGACATCACATGCATACACAACTACATTCTTGAAGGAGAAGATACATGTTTCCATTCTGTTATATTAATAACAACTCTGTTTATTATGAAAGAAAAAGTTTTCCCAAGTGACCTCAGCAGACTGCTGCTTACATATCTAGCTACAAGGGAAGCCTGGATTGCACCTGTCTGGCATTTTGGCCTTTCTGATGGGCAGAGAAGGGATGGGGGCAGGATTCTGCTGGCAGAGAAGAAGAGGGAAGGAAATAGCTGTTGGTGAGGCAATGTTAATGTCTGTCATTTGTGCTGAACCCAAGAAGAAAAACATCTGAATCATCTGTATCACTTGTTCGTATTGTCCAGATAGCAACAATTTATTTCTGTTTACAAATGTTTGCAAGTTTGAACTCTTTGATTGTTGTTAACTAGAAGGGAGGGACGGAGGAAGGGAGGGATGGAGGAAGGGAGGGAGGTACAATGGATATTAGTTTGCAGGGGCTACGAAAACATCATAGACTAGATGCTTATAAACAACAGAAACTTGGTTCTCACAGTTCTAGAGATGGGAAGTCCAGCATAGTCAGGTTTTGGTGAGGTGTCTCTTCTGTACTGCACACTGCTGACTTCTCATTGTGCCCTTGAATGGTGGAAAGAACTAGTATGCTCTCTGGGGACTCTCTTATAAGATACGAATCCCATTCATGAGGCCTCTACTCTCATGACATAATCATTTCCCACAGTCTTCCTCTCCTAATACCATTACATTGGGGGTAGATTTCAACATATGAATTTGGCTGAGGGGACACAAATATTCAGTCCATAACAGAAAGGGAAGAAGGAAGGAAGGAGATGTAAATTTAAAAGAATTACAATGAATAATCTTGCATATATATATAAGCTTGTCCATATGGTAAATATTCTGAGCTATTATTATGTGACAGGAATATTTTAAAATTGCATTTTAGTGTGACCTTGGACTTTGGTCTACAGTTTCTCATTTCTCTTTGTGGAAGCTCAAGTTTACATGATGATTATAAAATAAAAGAATGACCAATTTTTGTTCCCCTTTCTGACATTTGTGCAAAGGAAAATTGCTGTACTAGTGGGGTTTTACAGAGTCATATAATTAAACTTAGGGAGAGATTTTAAAATGGAAGAGAGGATACTTTCCTAAATTAGGCTGCTGATAAAAGTATACATAACAATGAAATAGAAAGTAACTCTTTCTAATTTGTTGATTATGTCTAGTAAGAGTTATTGAAAGAATTGGCCTATAATATCTACTATTAGTTTTAGTATGAAAGTATTTTAGATACAGACATATGACAAGCCAGTTATAGCCATCTTTCATTTACTAAGTGTCTTTTATACATGAAGACCTGTGGTAGGTACTAGGGATCCATAAATACAGATATGGCCCCCTTATTACCTGTTAGACCTTGAGCTCCAGTCGGGGAGAGACCTATGTTGACTAACAGTGATAATTCTGTGTAATAAGGACTACAGTAGAGTCATGTAGGGTGATAATGACCACAAATGACAGTGTTCATCACATAAAATAGTTAATAGTATCCTTATTTCTAGGTGAAAAAAAATGGAGCTGCAGAGTGGTCAAATTAACTTGTCCATAAGTAGCAGAGTGAGATTGTGAACTAGGCCTCTTGCCCCCAGTCCCATGTCCTTTGCCTTACTTGCACGGAAGAGAAAATCAAAGCCTCTCTTCTATTTGAAGATAATATCAGAAAAGACTTCATGGAGAATATAGTATTTGAGATTGATCTTGAGAGATGGGCTCTCTATAGGGTGAAGGCAGATACGTTCTAGGCAATGAGAATAGCATGTAAAGATATCATAATAATTTTGTTGGCACAATTTGTATCAGAGAAAAGATTAGTAAGGTGGCTGAGTCTTCTGATGAGAGGCCGTATACTCAAAATATAAGGTATAAAGTACATACTTCAGACATTTATATTTTGTTAAATGGACAGCAGGAGGCCCCAGGGGGTTTTGAGCAAGTGACAGCTATGATCAGAAGGGCACACATGGGTAATTAATTTTTCACAAAAGTATCTAGTTGTGCTGGAGATGACTCAGAGAAGAGTTTATAGAGCAGTCCAAGCAACAGATAACAAGGACCCTGTCATAAAGAGCTATCTTTTCCTAGGATTTAAGTGATTGACAATCTCATATAGTGGTGGGAAAAGAAGCAGGTGACCGCAAATTTGAGAACTGTTTAGATTTGTTGCTATTTTCTTGTTTTAGTGAACAATTATTTATAACTCCTGAAAGTTAAAGTTGTCTTTCTACTTATACCTATTTCCTTCATTCTCTTATTTATGATCTATCTCACCTTAGAGAGATTTTCTAAGATTAATTTTCAATTGCTTCAAACTACCAAAAAGAGAGACTGATACTTTGTGGCAAGATGGGGTAACAAGTAGCAGAGTGAGATTGTCTTTATTTTCACTCATGCCTGAGACAACCAAAACACTGGACAAAAGCATATTAAATAAGTGTTGTCAGTATATTGAACACCAGGCAAAGTAAAACTGAATTTATCACAAGTAACATGATCATGCATGCAGAAAATGTGATGAGCTCTACCAAAAAGAACTGATAAGCAAGTTTAGCAGAGTTTCAGGATACAAGATCAAGATACAGAAATCATTTATATTTCTCAATATTGGCAAGAACATTTGGATACTAAAATGAAAAATAAATATCCCCGTATCTTGAAGAAGTATAAAACATTAGGAATGCATCTGGCAAAATATGTGTAAGACTGAAAAGAACAAAACATTGCTGAGAGAAATTAAAGACCAAAATCAATAGACAGACCATGCACATGGATTGTAAAACTCAATATTGTTAAGATGCCAGTTTACCCCAAATTGATCTATAGAGTCTACATAATCCCATTCAAAATCCCAGAAGCCTTTTTTGTTGTTGTTAAAGTTGATAAGCTCAGTCTAAAACTCATCGGAAATACAAAGGACCTAAAAGAGCCAAAAACCATTTTGAAAAAAATATAATAAACTTGGAGGGCTAACACTATCTGATTTTATGAATTATGATAAATTTATAGTAATCAAATAGTGTGGTATTGGTATAAAGACAGACAAAAGGTCAACAGAACAGAATAAAGAGTCCTAAAAGAGACTCAAAGATTTGTGGTCCATTTATTTTTGACAAAGATGCAAAGGCGATTCAGTGGAGAAAGAATAATTTTTTCAGCAAATGGCGTTGGAACAATTTGATATCCGTATGCAGAAAAATGAAACATCCATACCTCATGCCATTTATAAAAACTAACAATGTATTATTGACCTAAGCGTACGTACAACCCTAAAACTATAAAATGTGTAGAAGAAATGTAGAAAATCTTTGTGACCTTGGATTAAGCAAAGATTTCTTAAAAGAAAGCCTCCGTAAATAGGACTTCATCATAATTAAAAATTTCTGTTCTTTCAAAGACACGGTTATGAAAATGAAAAGGGAAGTCATAGACTTAGAGGAAATATTTGCAAGTCACATGTATGATGGAGGACTTGATCCAGAATAACTCAATAATAAAATAATCCAATAAAATTAGGAAAAGAATGTATACCAATGGCAAATAAACAAATGAAAAGCTCATGACATAAATGTTTAATGCCATTGTAGTCATTAGGGAAATGCAAAGAAAAACCACCGAGAGATACCACAACATACCTGTTAGAATAGGAAAAAAAAAAAAAAAAGACCATATCAAGTCTTGGCAGAGATGTAGAGCAACTAGAATGCTCATACACTGCTGGTGGTCATGTAACATGGTAGAAATGCCATCAGGCAACAAAGTAGTTTCCTAAAATTAAATATTTGAACTTGGGAAGATATATCTGGTATCTTTTTGGTAGTTTGAAAAACAGCTTTCTGAAAGCAGTTTCCTAAAATTAAATGTTTACTTAAAAATGACTCAACTATTCTACTTCTAGAAAATTACCCAAGAGAAATGAAGGCATATGTCCGTATAAATAGATATATGTAAATATTCATAACAGCTTTATTTGTAATCTCCAAAAACTGGAATCACCCTTAATTGTTCATCAACAGGTGAATGAATAAATAATTTTTGTATGTTCATATAATGCAGTACCTCCACAATAAAAAGGAATGAATTATTGATACATTTGATAACATGGATAAATCTCAAAGTAATTAGCTAACTGAAGGAATCCAGACATTCCCTCTCAAGAAAAAAGTTTTATTCCCTTCACATAAGATTTAGAATATGCAAACTAATTTATATTGACTGAAAGCAAATTGATGTTTGCTAAGGGACAGCAGGAGAAGAGATAGAGGAATTTTTAAAGGGTATGGGGAAACCATTGGAGGTGATGGATATGTTCATTATCTTATTTTTGGTGATGGTTTTATGAGTGTATAGGTTTGTCAAAACTTATCAAATAGTACACTTTACATATGTGCAATTCTAATGTCAACTATATGTCAATAAAGCTGTTTTATAAACTACCAAAAAGATACCAGATATGTCTTCCTAAGTTCAAATAAAACTTAGAATTCTAAGAAACTGATACATGACCTATACATAGCATTTAGGTCTCACAATTTTTAAGAATTTTTTTCTGTGTGTTTATATCTATACTTTGTTTATTTTTTAAATTCGTTAAATGAAAATTGTGTTTTTGGTGAGAGAGTAGAGCAGTGGAAAGTTATATAATAACTACTTATGAGAGCACTTGGAGCAATCACTATGGAAAAACACTTTAAAGTTCAATATGTGCATACCCTACAACCTAGCAATTCTCTTTCTAGGTATACAGGTGGCCCTGACCTATGATGGTTCTACCTCTGAGTTTTCAGCTTTACAATGATGTGAAACAATTCTGTTTTTCACGTTCAGTACAGTATTCAATAAATTACATGAGATATTCAACACTTTATTATAAAATAGGCTTTGTGTTTGATGACTTTGCCCAACTGTACGCTAATGTCAGTGTTCTGAGCACATTTAAGGTAGGCTAAGCTAAGCTATGATGTCCAGTAGGATTGGTGTGTTAAGTGCATTTTCAACTTAATGATATTTTTAACTCACAGTGGGTGTATAAGATGTTACCCACAATAAGTCAAGGAGTGTCTGTAGATGAAGAATAGTTGCTCTCAGACTGGTCTCAAGACTCTTTCGTACTCTTAAATTACTAAGGAACTGAAAAAGCTTTTGCGTATGTGAGATATTTACTATATTAAAAATTACTCATCATTTACATTAGGTATATCTCCTAATGCCATCCCTCCCCCTTCCCCTGACCCCACAACAGGCCCCAGTGTGTGATGTTCCCCTTCCTGTGTCCAAGTGTTCTCATTGTTCAATTCCCACCTATGAGTGAAAACATGCCATGTTTGGCTTTTTCTCCTTGCAATAGTTTGCTGAGAATGATGGTTTCCAGCTTCATCCATGTCCGTACAAAGGACATGAACTCATCATTTTTTATGGCTGCATAGTATTCCATGGTGTATATGTGCCACATTTTCTTAATCCAGTCTATCATTGATGGACATTTGGGTTGGTTCCAAGTCTTTGCTATTGTGAATAGTGCCACAATAAACATATGTGTGCATGTGTCTTTATAGCAGCATGATTTATAGTCCTTTGGGTATATACCCAGTAATGGGATGGCTGGGTCAAATGGTATTTCTAGTTCCAGATCCTTGAGAAATCGCCACACTGTCTTCCACAATGGTTGAACTAGTTTACAGTCCCACCAACCGTGTAAAAGTGTTCCTATTTCTCCACATCCTCTCCAGCACCTGTTGTTTCCTGACTTTTTAATGATCGCCATTCTAACTGGTGTGAGATAGTATCTCATTGTGGTTTTGATTTGCATTTCTCTGATGACCAGTGATGATGAGCATTTTTTCATGTGTCTGTTGGCTGCATAAATGTCTTCTTTTGAGAAGTGTCTGTTCGTATCCTTCACTCACTTGTTATGGGGTTGTTTGTTTTTTTCTTATAAATGTGTTGGAGTTCTTGGTAGATTCTGGATATTAACCCTTTGTCAGATGAGTAGATTGCAAAAATTTTCTCCCATTCTGTGGTTGCCTGTCCACTCTGATAGTAGTTTCTTTTGCTGTGCAGAAGCTCTTTAGTTCAATTAGATCCCATTTGTCAATTTTGGCTTTTGTTGCCATTGCTTTTGGTGTTTTAGACATGAAGTCCTTGCCCATGCATATACCTAATGTAAATGATGAGTTAATGGGTGCAGCACACCAACATGGCACATGTATACGTATGTAACAAGCCTGCACATTGTGCACATGTACCCTAGAACTTAAAGTATAATAAAAAATATATAAATATAAAAATAAAAATTACAACTGGGACAGGCTTTTTAAATTCACTTTTAAATAACAATAATAAATCTGTTAACATGTTACATATAAACATGTTAATACAAATAATACTTTTAGGGGAAATGATTGTTTTCAAAAAAAAAGCAGTGAAAAGAGTATTATCATTTTACATTTTTATAAATCTTTTTAATTTCTGGCTCAATAAAAGACCAGCATTTATATCTGTTTCTGTAATCAACCTGTTTGCATATATTATTTTAGTTAGAGTGTGTGAAGAAAATCTGGCCTCATAAAGATATTCAGTTAGAAAAATGAGAACTATTTTAATAACCTTTTCAGAAAATTGTGAATATTCTTTGATACTACACTACAATTCTCCAAGTTGTAGTTTCTTAAGTTTAAATTGCAACCTTGACTCTGAAACTATATCAGTGAACTTTTTATCTTCTGTTACATTTAAATGCATTGGTCTATATCGTACTTTGAATGCATTTTTTACCCATGCGTTATTTTGTAACATTATGCTCTAGTCATTTGGAAGATATTGGTTCACTGAGTTATTTACACCTTCCAAATGTTGACTCATTTGATTATTTTAGCTAAAGTATGTCTTTTATACATTTTGCTCAATAAATATTGTACACAGTGCTCTGCAAAGTGCCGTATGTGAAACAGACATTACCACTTTTAAGGAGCTGTGATATGGTAAAATTATGACAAATATACATCTATTTTGAACACCCAGCAGGAACAAAGTGCCTCACGTTTTAAAGCACAGGAAGGCCACATGGGACTGCATTTGAAAGGGACCAGGAAAGATTTCCTGAAGGATGAGTAAAAGTCCAATAAAGGAAAATATTGAGAGAAGGGTGTTGATGGGAAGGGGATGATGACAGAAATTTAAAATCAGTATAAATTAAGAAATAAGCCTGCCTTCATCCACTTATAATTCCGAACAATTATTGATATCCTTTAGTCTAAGGAGTTTAGATATTTTTCAGTGATAGAATATCAATTTTTAAAAACATTTATTGTGAAGAGAAATGCAATGCATAAAATGTGTGTGGATTTGGAGTAAGAAGAATACATGTGCATTTTTGTTGCAAGTGCATGTTTGTTGCATGGGATTGCCTAGGAACTGGGTATCACATGCAGATCTCTGCAAGTTAAGTGTAGACTGTTAACAGAAGTCATGCAGTGTCTGCTGTCCTGAAGAGGTCATCCTGTACTGTTGGAAGTACTTAAGTCTGTACTGTCCCGCTGTGGCTTAGCTTCTGTTCCTTAGCACATGATCTTTGGTTGTCCCAGCTAACTCTTTGACAGCATTAACTGCTTTTCTGAATGCTGGGCACTCCCTATTGGCCAGTAGATAATTTAAAAAAAAAAATACACCTGAACTCTTACTAATAGATGTGAAGAGTGAATGTATTATAAAGGTTTACCCTCTTACAAACTCAGGTCAAATTATAGTAATTTAATGCATGCATGTTGTTCTACAAAAGCTTACATGTGTATAGAATTCTTTTCTCTTTTAGTATTTGACCTCATCCTGCCACTCATGTGACAAATGTATTTACTAGCACCTTTCAAAGTTCAAATCCAAATGAGATATGCTTTTAGCTATTAAGTTTGAAGAGTACATTTATGTTACTGCCTTCAAATGGCGTATAGAATAAGTGCCCACATTTGAGACATTGTGCTTATAGCAGTAACAAAGAAGATTAAATACATGAGGCTTAGCCTTCCTGGAGTTTATAATTTTAAAAATGGCATAAGTACCAGCAAACAGGTAAATTCAGAAGAGAGTACAGAAGAAAATTAAGTAGCAAAATATACTCAAGAATAAATAAATATATTGGGTAAATAATATATGTATGTGTCCATGGGTAAAATATTAGTTTAATTTTTTAAATTTTGTTATCAGCTATTATCAAAGTACTTTTAAGGTCATATATTAGTAAACAGGTTTATATGTTCCAAGTTTGAAATGAATTTTTGTATGTAATTGTTAATATCATTGATTACTATCTTCTATTTTCATAGATTTGATCCAAGCTACCAACGAGACCAATGTTAATATTCCTCAGATGGCCGACACTCTCTTTGAGCGGGCAACAAACAGTAGCTGGGTGGTTGTGTTTAAGGCTTTAGTGACAACACATCATCTCATGGTGCATGGAAATGAGGTAAACTAAGTAAACTTTTCTTTTTTTGATGGAGGAAGGAGGCTTCTAGGAAGAGCATGGTGATGATTTAAGGCTCTTTGAATTTTCACTAATTAGGAGAAAAAGAAAAGGAAATACACAGTTACGGATCATCTAGAATACAAGTGTAATCTTCTCCTTAGCTATTTAACAAAAAATAAACTTTAAGTTAGACCTTGTCTTAGAGATATGAGGTATAGGTACACCTCAGAGATATTGCAGGTTTGATTCCAGACCACTGCAAAAAAAAAGCTAATATTGTAATAAAGCGAGTCACACAAATGTTTTGGTTTCCCAGTGCATGTAAAATTACATTTACACTTATACTGTACTCTATTAAGTATGCAATAGTATATGTCTAAAAAAAGTACATATCTTAATTTAAAAATCCTTTATTGCTAAAAAATGATTATCAAATGATCATCTGAGTCTTCAGTGAGTTGTAATCTTTGCTATTAGAAGGTCTTACCCTGATGTTGATGGCTGCTGACTGATTAGGATGGTGGTTGCTGAAGGCTGAAGTAACTGCAGAAGTCTCTTAAAATAAGACAGTAGTGAAGTTTGCCACATCAATTGACTCTTTTACAAAAGAGTTCTCTGTAGCATTCAGTGCTCTTTGACAGCATTTTATCTACAGCAGAACTTCTTTCAATATTGGAGTCAATCCTCTCAAACCTTGCTACTGCTTTATCAGCTGTTTATGTAATTTCTATATCCTTTGTTGTTATTTCAACAATGTTCATAGTATCTTTACCAGGAGGAGATTTTATCTCAAGAAACTACTTTCTTTCTCATCCATAAGAAGCAACTCCTCATCCATTCAAGTTTTATCATGAGATTATAGCAATTCAGTCCCATCTTCAGGCTCCATGTCCAATTCTAGTTCCCTTGCTATTTTCCCACACGTCTGCAGTTACTTCCTCTGCTGGTCTTGAATCCCTCAAAGTCATCCACAGGGGCTGAAATGCTCTTCTTCCAGATTCCTGCTAATGTTGGTATCTGTATGTCCTCCCATGAATCACAAATGTTTTTAATGGCATCTAGAATGGTGAATCTTTTCTAGAAGGTTTTCAATTTACTTTGCCCACATCCACAGAGGAATCACTATCTATGGTAGCTATAGCCTTACAAAATGTATTTCTTAAATAACAAGACTTGAAAGTAGAAATTACTCCTTGATCCATGGGCTTCACAATGAATGTTGTGTTAGCAGTCATGAAAACAACATGCATCTCTTTGTGCATCTCCATCAGAGCTCTTATGGTGACAAGGTGCATGTCAATGAGCAGTAATATTTTGAAAGGAATCTTTTTTTCTGAGCAGTAAGTCTCAACAGTGGGCTTCAAATATTCAGTAAACCATACTATAAACAGATGTGCTGTCATCCAGGCTTTGTTGTTCCATTTATAGAGCACACCCAGAGTAGGTCTAGTGTAATTCTTTTGTTTGTTTGTTTGTTTTCTTTTTTCTTTTTATTTTATTTTATTTTATTTTGTTATTATACTTTAGGTTTTAGGGTACATGTGCACAATGTGCAGGTTTGTTACATATGTATCCATGTGCCATGTTGGTTTGCTGCACCCATTAACACGTCATTTAGCATTAGATATATCTCCTAATGCTGTCCCTCCCCCCTCCCCCCACCCCACAACAGTCCCCAGAATGTGATGTTCCCCTTCCTGTGTCCATGAGTTCTCATTGTTCAATTCCCACCTATGAGTGAGAACATGAGGTGTTTGGTTTTTTGTCTTTGCAATAGTTTACTGAGAATGATGTTTTCCAGTTTCATCCCTGTCCCTACAAAGGACATGAACTCATCATTTTCAAATTCAAAAATTTTCTCCCATTCTGTAGGTTGCCTGTTCACTCTGATGGTAGTGTAATTCTTAAGGGCCCTAGATTTTCAGAATGGTAAATGAGCATTGACCTTCACTTCATGTTGTCAGCTGCATTAGCCCCTAACAAGAGAGTCAGGCTGTCCTTTGAAGTTTTGAAGTCAGGTACTGTATTCTCCTTTCTAGATAAGAAAGTTCTAGATGGCATCTTCTTTCAGTTGAAGGCTGCTTTGTCTACATTGAAAATCTGTTTCATGTAGCCACCTTCATGAATTATCTCAGCTAGATCTTCTGGATAACTTGCTGCAGCTTCTTCATCAGCACTTCCTGCTTCACTTTGTACTTTTATATTGTGGAGATGGCTTCTTTCCTTAAACCTCATGAACTAACCTCTGCTAGCATCAAACTTTTATTCTGCAGTTTCCTCACCTCTCTCAGCCCTCCTAGAATTGAAAAAAGTCGAGGCTTTGCTCTGAATTAGGCTTTGGCTTAAGGGAATGTTGTAGCTGGTTTGATTTTTTATCCAGACCACTCAAACATTCTCCATATTAGCAAGAAAGCTATTTCACTTTCTTATCATTTGTGTGTTCACTAAAGTAGCACTTTTAATTTTCTTCAAGACTTTTCCTTTATATTTACAACTTGACTAACTGGCACAAGAGAGCTGGCTTTTGGCCTTTCTCAGCTTTCGACATGCCACTCTCATTAAGCTTAATCACTTCTAGCTCTTGACTTAAAGTGAGAGATGTGTGACTCTTCCTTTCATTTGAATATCTAGAGGTTATTGTAGGGTTATTAGTTGGCTTAATTGCAATATTTTTGTGTCTCAGGGAATAAGGAGGGCTGAGGAGAGGGAGAAAGTCAGGGGAACAACCAGTGGTGGTGCAGTCAGAACATACGCAACATTTACTGATTAAGTTTGCCATCATTTGTGGGCACACTTCATGGCACCTTAAAACAAGTACATTAGTAACATCAAAGATCACTGATGACAGGTCACCAAAACAGATATAATAATAATGAAAAAGTTTGAACTATTGTGAGAATTACCAAAATGTGACACAAAGTGAGCGCTGTTAGACTGGCTCATCCCTGAGTTGCCACAAATCCTCAGTTTGCAAAAAGTGCAATAAAAAAGAAGCTCAATAAAATGAGATATGCTTGTGTTAAAATTATAGGTTCAAAAGATGGATATACCATGTAAACCTATTTTTAAGCAAAAATGTTAGGAGAAGGAACAATAAAATTATTTTTCCCATAGGAAAGATTCCTTTGAATCTTTGAGTGAAAATTGCATTCATAAGATATTTATTTTGGAAAATACTGATAAAATTAAAATTACCAATTTTATGTAGGATGCCTACTGAAGCCTAATAAATTGTAGTATTTCCATTATGTGCAGAAATGAAAGATCATACAATTTAATTCTAATTCAGAAAGCTTTTTTTCGCCTCAGAGAAATTCAGCATTCTAGGAAACTTTATAACTAAGTAAAAGAGATCACAATGAGAATTTGTTAAAAAAAAATCCCTTTAGTATCAGAAATTGTTTAAAAGTGTGATTTAAGAATGTGTGTTTCATTCTAATTTTTGTTTTTCAGAGATTTATTCAATATTTGGCTTCTAGAAATACACTATTCAATCTCAGCAATTTTTTGGACAAAAGTGGATCCCATGGTGAGAATATTTGTATTTTATAATTTTTTGCCAATGCTTTGATTTTTGAAGTGAGGCTATTAATCCAAAATCATTGCAACTGATGGCTTCATTGAATATTTAAGAATGTAAAAATAATTATATTTAAATATAGCTTTAAAATATTTAATTATAGACAACTCAGCATATAAAATATATATTAAGTTTATTTTGGGCATGTTTACCTTAAAAAGTAACAGTGGGTGTGCTAGACCCACAGTTGTTTTTTATGAAGGTATAGGAGACAATGAAATAAAAGATGTCTTCTCAATTAAAAAAAAGATTCCAGTCTTAAAAGAAATTTTTTGTGTGGATTAATAGGGTTTGAACTGCATTCATTTGTTCATTTATCATATTCATGTTTATCTGTTGTGTGTAAAGCAAGCACATCAAGCAAATGGAACATTATCAGATGGCTGCATGAATTAAGTCTGAAACTGGCTATTATTTGAAAAATGAACAAAAATTCAAGGAAAATTTAAAAACATATTCTGTACTAGAATGGTGGAATAAGTAATTGAAGAATCTGGAATGCCTCATGTCAAAAGTATTTTTGCCTAGAAGCAGGATTTTAAATGAGATGTATCTGATACAGTTATTGACCCTATCCTAGGACTATCACCATTTAGAGAGTTAAAAAAAATAGTACTATGCAAAGCACAGTTGAAGGTATTTTATTAATTAGTTTTATTTCTTCTTTCCCCTCCCCCAGGTTATGATATGTCTACCTTCATAAGGCGCTATAGTAGATATTTGAATGAAAAGGCTTTTTCTTACAGACAGATGGCCTTTGATTTTGCCAGGGTGAAGAAAGGGTATGTTTTTGTCTTTCTTATATTTATTAGAGGAGAATAAGTCCTTGAGGCATACTTGATTTATTTTAACTAAGCTTAAATGCCAGCTAATTTTCTTGAAGGCTCAGTTTACAATAACCTAAAAAAAGAAACTCAATAATATTGTAGAAGTTAGCCTTGAAGTTGCAATATGTATTATTTTGTTTATATCTTCATGCAGAAAAATCTGATTTGCTTCTCAGTTTATATGCTATAACATTTTTTTCTTCTCTCTAATCCCAGGACAAATTATATAACATCTTATTTGTTAAAAACTCAAAATTTTTAAACCTGTATATACCTTTAAATAATTTAAGAAGGAGGGAATTAAGACAAGATTCACTTAAAAGTATAGTGGCTGTAGATGACAATAGCGATTTGGCCTGGCACAGTGATACCTGTAAGACCAGTACTTTGGGAGGCCAAACTGGGAGGATCATTTGAGCTCAGGAGTTAAAGAACAGCCTCGGCAATGTGGGAGTTAAAGACCAGCCTGGGCAATGTAGTGAGACTTTCTCTCTACTAAAAATCAAACAAATTAGTCAGGCATGGTGGTGTGTGCCTGTAGTCCCAGCTGTTTGGGGGGCTAAGGCAGGAGGATTGCTTGATCCTGGGAGGCTGAGGCTACAGTGAGCTATGTTCATGCCACTGCACTCCAGCCTGGGCAACCCTGTCTCTAAGACCCTGTGTCAAAAAAAAAAAAAGATGGAAAATAGAAAATAGCTCTATAAATTTTTTTTGATTGAGGTGAATCTGAACTTTTATCTGTTTTTGAGAGATGTATCATCCTAGAAAACACATACATAAACACACACCATAATCAAACTAATTGTTAATACTACCAATTAAGCAAACCTCATTGAAACAGAAACACTTGAATTTTGTCTGTAATTACCATTTATTTCCCTCTAAATAGATGTATAAATCTAGTCAGAGGCATTCAGCCACACATTTGTGCATATCTTATATCTGTTCCTCGTTTGAAATAATGGCAAGGTACTATGTAGCAGCTTTAATAGTTTAGCCTCAATAATCCACACAAAAAGATGTAACTTTATTTTTGCAATGGCTAACCTGACCTTAGTTTTGGGCTACTTTTTTACCATGGTGGTGAAAACCATCAACTTGCCTATTCAAAATAATTTATTGTAGATGAATACTTTATAAAAGTAGGTGTTTTCCTTCACCCTCTTCTCACGAGAGATGATTCTAGTTCGTATGCCTTCCTCTAACTTCTTACATGGCACCATGCAACCATTGCTGATGTTCCCAGCTGCACTGTGACCTCTGCAGTAGGTCCATGGCCTTCCTAGAAACTTCTGCACCCCTGTATGAACACATATGGACACTTCGGGTTGCTTTCTCCACTGTTGGTCTGGGAGAGACCCTGAAAGTTGCCATGATCAGCATGTCCATATCATCTGGGTATTTTCTTCAACTATTACAATACTGCTGCTCCTCAACCATCACCATCACTGGATACAAGGGCTTCCTAAGAGACCTGAAGGTGGAGACAGGGTGCAGTGCACCCTTCGACATCAGCATTAACCTTCAGTCTCATCTTCTGTAGCTAAACTCTTACCTTTGTTTGGGAAAAGTGTTCTTATCAGCATGCATCTTTCTTCCCTTGATGGTTAATAGCATAAACCCTGTACTCCAAGTCATATAGGTTTTATAACTTCAAAGACATGTTTTCTCTTTCTCAAAAAAAAAAAAAAAAGGAAAAAAACTGGCTTTTTTGAAAGCTTATATTTTGGTTGGGCAAAGTGGCTCATGGCTATAGTCTCAGCACTTTGGTAGATCATGGAAGGAGGACTGTGTGAGGTCAGGAGTTTAAGACCAGCCTGGGCAACATAGTGAGAATCCCATCCCTACCAAAACAAATATTTAAAAATTAACCTGGTATGGTGGCATGCATCTGTAGTTCCAGCTACTCATGAGGCTGAGGCAGGAGAATCACTTGTGCCCAGAAGTTGGAGATTACAGTGAGCTATGATCATGCCATTGCACTCCAGTTTGGGTGACAGAGCAAGACTGTCTCAAAAAAAAAAAAAAAAAGAGAAGAAAACATACTTTTCAACACTATTACCTTTATTATAGATTTAGAAAAATCCATTCAGAAATTCAGCTTGCCTCTTTTATCCAGACCGGATTGCTTTCTTCCTAAGGGCAGTACAGATAGAAAACAAACAAGCATTGCCTATGCAGTGGAGGAATAAGAATAGATAATAGATAAGGGGGGAAATGACTGAACCTTGTAATATCTCAAATTGATCCCACAGGATTAATAAGGAAATGGGGCGATGTGGGGGAACAGCTTAGAACAATGCATATGGTCTTGAATTGTCCATGTCCAATGAAATTGTACCTTTTTTTTTTTTTCATTGCAGGGCCGATGGTGTAATGAGGACAATGGCTCCCGAAAAGCTACTAAAGAGTATGCCGATACTACAGGGACAAATTGATGCACTGCTTGAATTTGATGTATGTATCTCACTAGAAAATGTTTCTTACACAGTCAATGTTGTCTTTCATTTGAAGATGGGCTACAGGTAAATCCAAAGATTTCCTCGGGAAGCAGCTGTAGATCTTCATTTAGATGAATACTTAGTTCAGGCTGTTAAGCTCAGTAAGATTATTTAGGTTCCCCTGATTTTTCTAAGCAGTTTACCAGGTGTTTACATAAGTCATGGAAAAATATGAATGGTACATTCTTGGAACTTCATGTTCTGCGTAGGATAGTGGCTTCCTATTGTACTTGACAGGATGAAGTATCTGCAAGATGTGCCTTCAGGCAGCTAAATAACTTGACCTGCTGTTAGAAATCTTTTTTATTTTTTATTTGTTTTTTTGAGACAGAGTCTCGCTCTGTCATGCAGGCTGGAGTGCAGTGGCGCAATCTCCGCTCACTGCAAGCTCTGCCTCCCGGGTTCACGCCATTCTCCTGCCTCAGCCTCCTGAGCAGCTGGGACTGCAGGCGCCCACCACCATGCCTGCCCAATTTTCTGCATTTGCAGTAGAGATGGCGTCTCACCGTGCTAGCCAGGATGGTCTCGATCTCCTTACCTCATGATCTGCCCGCCTTGGCCTCCCGAAGTTCTGGGATTACAGGCATGAGCCACCGTGCCTGGCCTAGAAACCATTTTATGCAGATTGCATAAATGACACTATCCACCAAAGAATTGTGTTTAATCTTAGATAAATTAGTGAATTGTTTCATTGTCAATATCCTGGTTGTGATATTGTACTACAGTTTTATAGGATGTTACCATTAGGATAAACTGGGTAAATGGTATATGGGAGCTTTCTGTATTCCTTCTTACACCTGCATGTAAATTTAGAGTTATCTTAAAATAAAAAAAATTAATTTTGAAGAATCTTGAGGCTGGGCATGGCTCACACCTGTAATCCCAAACTTTGGGAGGCCAAAGCGGGCAGATCACTTGACAAGGTCAGGAGTTTGAGACCAGCCTGGCCAACATGGTGAAACTCTGTCTCTACTAAAAATACCAAAAAAAAAAAAAAAAAAAAAGCAAGGTGTGGTGATGCATGCCTGTAATCCTAGCTACTTGGGAGGCTGAGGTGGGAGGATCGCTTGAACCTGGGAGGCAGAGGTAGCAGTGAGCTGAGATCATGCCACTGCACTCCAGTCTAGACGACAGAGTGAGACTCTGTCTCAAAAAAGAAATCTGAAATCTGATTCATGGAAATAAAATATTTTAACATGCGGAGACATTCTTAACTCATATTGTTCAGCCTTTTTGTATTTTGGTAGTTGCCTACAACAACTATTTTCCTCAAATTTTAGTAACTTAGCATCTCTGTTAAGATTGTATGGTTTAGTCTATAATTGGGTGCTAATCACAACACCTACCTCCTGTGAAATTTCATGAAAGCAGCAAACCATCTTATTTTTTAACAGATTTTACAATAAGGACTTCACTAAGTATCTGTCAAATTGCCTTTCAGCTTTTATTTTCTTTTTATTCATTTATTTTTCTTTACTTTCCTTGCCCTTAGTAAGGGTTCTGTCTTGAAAGACAAAGTCATAAAGGGAAAAAGAGAAGGATTGAGGAGTGGGGAGAAATTATGCACCTTTGTGTTGACGATTAGAGTAGTTTGGAATGGGTGAATAGTTATGAGTCTCTAGAGTTATTTTAGAGGTGGTTGACTAAGGTATTTCCCATGCTATTCTTCCACACTGAGTCATTGCAGGCCCCTGGAGCCTAAATCCTTTCACAGAAACTATTAGATAGAAGAAGTGGAAGAAATGTAGCATAACAGTAAAAGTAACAAAACACTAGATGTTCAAAAGTTAAATTTGAGTAATCTATGGATTAATCCATATAAAGATATATATGTATATATATATGCACATATATCTGTCTTTTGATTGATAAGACTAACTTCATTGACTTAAATTGAAGCAAAAACATATGTAGTCCATCTTTGATACTGGTAGGGTTACTAAATGAATTACCAATGTTTGTAGAATATTCATGAATTTCTTAGTAGTCATTTGACACATTTCAATGTGATTCAAGAAAAATTAAGACTTGATGATATCCAGCTAATATTAATTTTTTCTGTTTTTCTAGGTGCATCCAAATGAACTAACAAATGGTGTCATAAATGCAGCATTTATGCTTCTTTTCAAAGATCTTATCAAACTTTTCGCTTGCTACAATGATGGTGTTATTAACTTACTCGGTAGGTGGAACAACTGAAACATTTCCGGGCTGATGGGATACACAGTAAGATTGATGAATTCTGTGGGGTGAGTCTATTGTCTCACTTCTTGGCGGGCAATATTGTGTGGAATACCGTGATAGTGAGTAAGTCCACAGATGGTGGTACTGGCAGAATGATATGGGCAGAGATGGTAAATCCATATCTAGGATAACTGGGTGCTAATCATAGTGTAGACAGATTGGTGCTAACCACTCTAGTAAAAGGAATTAATCCTCAACCTGTTACTTGGTGGATGGCTGGTCTCCCTGGACTGTCATGTTATGATGAAAGCTCAGTGTTGATCCAGGGTGTTGGCCAGCTGAGGACTCAGCAGTGATGATAGGCATATAAGCCTTGGCGATGGGAAGCCTACGCTGTTTAGCTTATTCATAACCTCCATTTCTGATATATGCCCACTTCCTATAGAGTTCTCTTAGCCCTCTGATTAGAGACTTTTTGTGGGATATGCCCTTTGGTTTTTATTCAAATGGGATGAAGATAGTCTGATGCTCTCTATCCATTCTAAGAGGTCCATCCATCACCTTTTCTCCAGACCTCCTTGTCACCAATCCTCCAGTTTTATTTTTTTCAAGTACCTTGTCATCCAGGCCAACAGTTAGTTGCTACACATGATTTGGTGTAGTTCAATGCGTCTTACCATTTTTCCTTTACCGTGAAGTGGAAAATTAGATAGATATATTTCTGGAAATTTGACTCACTGTGAAGATTTCTTTCTATGTCAAGCCATCCCTTTGTGGGGATATTATTCAGCTTTTCACTTCCAGATGGTGCCAACATGAGGAACCATCTCTAAACCAAATTTGAATGTTTTCTTCCTCAGTCAGCTGGTGATAGGGAACTCCCCCAGAGTCCATGGGTATAATTTGAGGGAGAAATGGGAAAGAAAAAGAGTAGATGCACTGGGAACATGAACCATCCATTCATACAATCTACCTGCTTATTCACAACCTGCTTGAGGCTTATCTCTTACAGACTACTTCTTTTGATAATGGAGTATGATTGCACTTGTTCAACTTTATTATTTGGTACATTAGATAACACCTACTTTAGGTCTGATGATCACTTGATGTTCTTTGGTCAAAATTTAAGTCTCTAAAAGTAAAAGGTAGGTAAAAATAAACCAAGGTAAACTGAGGTAAAAGTAAACCAAGAGCATTTTTTCCAAAGGAGATTAGCTAATGTGTGAAGAAGACATAGCTGTACTCCAAAGCACTGGAGGCCTGTACTGGAGTGTACCAGAGGCACTCTACAGCATTTGAATCTGCTATACACACTTTGAGTACTTTTAGATCTGCTGAAACAGAGCCCCACGTGGCATCAGTTTGGAGAAGTTGCAGAGTCTTCCCTTTATCTGGGCCTGACTCATATGTGACACTATACCAGATGCTTTGCTTAGAGCAGCACATACACATGTCCTCTATGTTGCCACCAAAGCAGCTTAGCAGACTTCTGCCTCTTTTTAGTTACAAAGAGTGCAAGGTACAAAATTTCTCTTTTACATGGAAGGGATTTCTCTGAAATGCACAGACTTTGGGGCCTTTAGAAACTTCATTGAGGTGGCTGGTCTCTGAGTTTTCATGGATTCTCCCATACTTTGACATGCATGTGACTTATCAAGGCAGCTAAGATACCTTCATTTCTTGCCCACTAAATACATTCAGCCTTATGTCATCAAAATGATATCCTATGGGAGTATGACAGCCAAAGAGGTTGATATCCCTGAAATAAGACAGTGAGGCTTTAATGGCATCTCTGCTAGATGACAGAAAACTACTCCTGATGGTTTCTGTTTATTGAGATAGAGATAAAAGCATTACCTAGTTCTGTAGCTGCCTACGAGGTACCAGGAGCTGTACTGACTTTCTTCTGGTAAATGAGGATACATCTGGAAACCTGCACATTAGCAGTTATCGTCTGATTAAGTTTATAATCTACTGTTAACCTCTCAAATACATACATCTTTTCATAAAACAAATATGCGAGCATACTGAGGATGTGATGGAATTTCTACCCCCATATCTTTGCAGAAATCAGAAAAACAGTGTGGATTCTGCTAGTTTTAAAGTATATCTGCTCAAACTATGCATTCAGAAAACTGAGGATATAACCACAGATAGTCTTGTGTATTCACTGGGTCTAATTTCCTTTTATAACTTAATCCCCATAAAGCCTCTACTTAGATAGCTAAAACATATAGTGACATTTTGGGTCCCCAAGTAGTAGAATGAGCTTAGAGTCAGTGTCCTTGAAAAGTCTGGGTAGGTAAATCTGACTTCCAGTTTCCAGTTCCACGTGGAAGGAGCTTAGAAGTCACCAATCTGTCCTAAAAGTAAGTACAAAGCTGAACAGACTGAAAAATCAACAGCTCCTCTGGGATCCATAAGAGAGGTGAGGACATAGGGCAAACCTCTGCCCCCAAGATTGGAGAGACAGGCAAATACAAGGAGTCATGGATTACTGGAACACAGACTCACAAGTGGAAACTGCCATAGGAACTAGTGTTGAAGTAGGAAGATCTGAACTGTAATTGATGAATTGTTGGATGCTCAATGTGGCCAAGTCTGAGAATTAAAAACTCTAAGGGAACCCAGTCAGAGGGAGCACCACACTTTTGTTTTACCTCCAGGAGCTCAACTAGGCTCCTATAGTAAATATTAGGGAAAAATCTCCTTGTGCTTCCAGGATGGGGAGGAGAAAAGGAACCATTGTGAAATATGCCAGAGCACTCTTGTCCTTAAGAAGGAGCAACTACTTAACCAGAGCCTCACTTGATGTGCTGAGATTTTATCAGAGCCTAACTGGACTAGGGCAAGAGAAATACCCAACTCTAGCCCACTACATCTATCTTGTCCAAGAGGAGAAGCCAAGAAGCATTTGTGAAGTTCACAGTCCAGAGGCATAGACTCACTAAAAAAGTGAGACCTGAACACAGGACTATGGAACACTTCCCCTCCCTGCACCTTAACACTACGTTAATAAAGATCTATTTACAGCAGTTCTTTTTACTTGGTACATCATGTACAGCTATCAAGAAAAAATTACAAGTCATACTAAATAACAGAAAAACATTCAAAAAGACAGAGCAAGCATCAGAACCCGACATGGCAGGGATGAAGGAATGATCAGACTGGGAATTTAAAGCAATTATGATGAATAGGCTAAGGGCTCCAATGGATAAAATAGGCAGCATGCAAGAACAGATAGGCAATGTAAGCAGAGAGATGGAAATCCTAAAAAAGAACTAAAAAGAAGTACTAGAGAGCAAAACCACTGTGGGCTTATTAGCAAACAGAACATGGCTGAGGAAACAATCTTTAAGCTTGCAGATATATCAGTAGAAACCTCCAAAACTACAAAGCAAAGAGAACAAGGGCTAAAAACAAAAACGTCAGAACAGAATGAGACTGTGGGACAACACAAACAACTAAAAACAAAACAAACATCAGAACAGAATAAGACTGTGGGACAACAACAAAAGGTGTCATATATGTATAATGGAATACCAGAAGGAAAAGAGAGAAAGGAACGAAATATTTGAAATAATAACGACAGAGAATTTTCCCAAATTAATGTCAGACATCAAACCACACATATCCAGGAAGCTCAGAGAACACCAAGTAGAATAAATGCACCCAAAACTACCTTAAGGCATATAATTTTCAAACTATTGAAAATCAAAGATGAAGAAATAAATCATGAAAGAACCAGAGGGAAAAAACACCTTGTCTATGGAGGAGCAAAAATAAGAATTATGTATGACTTCACCTCACAAACCATGCAAACAAGAAGGGAATGGAGTGAAATGTTTAGTGTTGAGACATCCACTTAACCTAGAATTCTTTACCCTGTGAAATAGTTCTTTAAAAGTGAGAGAGAAAGACTTTCTCAGTCAAACACAACTGGGAAGAATTTATTGCCAGTAGATCTGCATTTGCAAAAAATGCTAAAAGAATTTCTGTAGGGAGAAGGAAAATTATATGGGTCAGAAACTTGGATCTACATAAAGAAAAGAAGAATATCAAAAGAAGAGTGAGTGAAGGTAAAATAAAAACTTTTATTTCCCTTATTCTTAGTTGATCTAACAGACAACAGTTTGTTCAAAATAATAATGGCAATAATATATGTTTATGTATTTATCAAGTATATACATAAATGCTTATATATAGGTGAAATGAATGACAGCAATAATACAAGGGATAGTAGGGAGGAATTCAGATATTTTGTTATTATAAGATACACTATCAGTGAAGCATTATGGTGTTATTTGAAAGTGGCCTTGGATTAGTCGTAAATGTACATAGCAAACTCTATGGCAACCACTAACAAAGTAAAAAAGAAGTGTAATTGATATGCTAAGAAAGGAGAGAAAATGGAATCTTATAAAATGCTCATTTAAACCACAAAGGGTAGAAAAAGAGTGGAAGACAAAAATAGGAACAAAGAACAAAGGCAACAAATAGAAAATAGTAACAAATATGGTAGATACTAATCCAACTCTCCCAAAAATCACTTTAACCTCAGTGGTCTAAATGCATCCATTAAGACAGAGATTACCAGAGTAGATCTAAAAACAAGACCCAACTATATGTTGTCTATAGAAAATCTACTTTAAATATAAAGACACACATAAATTAGGAGTACAGAGATGGAGAAAAATACACCATGCTAACACTAATCAAAATAAAGCAAGAGTAGTTATATTAATTTCCAGACATGGCAGACTTCAAAGCAAGGACAGTTATCAAAGATAAAGAAGGACATTTTCTAATGACAAAGGGGTCAATTTTTTCAAACAGATGCAACAGTCCGTAATGTATATGCACCTAACAGCAGATAATCAACAAGTATGTGTGGCAAAAACTGCTAGAACTGCAAGGAGAAACAGATGAATCTACTGATAGAGTTGGATCTTCAACCCCCTCTATCAGTAATGGACAGATTCAGCAGGCAGAAAATCAGTAGGGATGAAGTTGAACTCAACAACACCATCAACTAGATATAATGGACATACATCTATATAGACTACTTGATCTAAAAACAGCAGAATGCACATTCTTCTGAAGCTTGCATAGAACATTCACCAGTAGGGACCACAGTCTGAACCATAAAACACATCTTGACAAATTTAAAATAATAGGAATCATACAGCCATCTGCTCTCAGATCACAGTGGAATTAAACTAAAAATAATAACAAAAATAACTGGAAAATCTCAGAGTAGGTGGAGATTAAACACACTTCTAAATAACACATGGGTCAAAGAAGAAAGCTCAAGAGAAATGTAAGAATATTTTGAACTAAATGACACTGAAAATACACCTTATCAGAATGTGTGGGATGCATTGAAAGCAGTGCTTATAGGGAAATTTGTAATATTGAATGCATATACTAGAAAAGAAGAAAGATCTAAAGTCAGTCACCTAAGCTTCCACCTTGGGAAACAAGAAAAAGAAAACTATTCAAAGTAAATGGAAGAAAATAAATAATAAGAATTAGAGCATAAATCAATGAAATTGAAAACAGGAAATAGAAAAAAAATGATGAAACCAAAAGCTGGTTCTTTGAAAAGATCAATAAAATCAATAAGTCTCTAGCCAGACTAAGAAAAAAAAGAGGACACAAATTACTGATAACAGAAATTAAAGAGGGGAGACCACTACAGATCTTATGGATATTAAAAAGATAAGAGAATATTATGAACAGCTGAATGCCCACAAATTTGATAACCAAATGAAATGGACCAACTCCTTGAAAGATACAATCTATCTGAACTCACACAGGAAGAAATAGACAACCTGGATAGGCCTCTATCTATTAAAGATACTTAGTCAATAATTAATAGCCTTTGAAAACAAAAAACATCAGGCCCACATGGATTTACTGGTGAATTCTACCAAGCATTTAAGTGAGAAATTATACCAATTCTTTACAATCTCTTCCAGAAGATAGAAATAGAGAAAATTCTTCTTAACTCCTTTTATGAGGCCAGCATTACCTTAACATCAAAACCAAAGACACTACAAGAAAAGGAAAGTGGCCGGGCACAATGGCTCACACCTGTAATCCCAGCACTTTGGGATGCCAAAGGGGGCGGATCACTTGAAGTCAGGAGTTCGAGACCAGCCTGGCCAAGATGGTGAAACCCCATCTCTACTAAAAATACAAAAATTAGCTGGGTGTGGTGATGGGCACCTGTAATCCCAGCTACTCACGAGGCCGAGGCAAGAGAATTGCTTGAACCAGGAGGTGGAGGTTGCAGTGAGCTGAGATTGTGCCACTGCACTCCAGCCTGGGCAACAAGAGTGAGACTCCATCTCAAAAAAAAATTAATTTGACTATTACATTACCAAGCCAGGCTATTAAATAGCTAATATTCTCAGATCTGCCTATATCTTATATTATGTCCTGAACCATTCATTTAGTCTTCTAACACTTCTGCTTCAATATTCATAAAACAACTGAGGTAAATTAGCTAATGTCTTAGATGTCTTCCAACATTAATGTCTGAAGGTTGTATTAACTATTGCAATTGCAAATTGAAAATGCAAACTACAGAAAGTACATTATTAGAATTAATACCATGATTTGAATTTTTCATTTATGTATTTTTAATAACCTTTTGCTGTAGGCTTGACTTAAAAAATTCAGTTTGCTTTTGAAATATAACCATGAATAATATTCATCTGAAAAGAAAGTAGAACTCATAATGCCAGCTATGGGGTAAAAAGAAAAATCTTTTCAACAAATTATAGTAGAACAACTGGATATCCACATGGGAAAAAATGAACTTTGAACTTTATCTCAATTAGTTGTTCAAAATATGCCTACAAATTCTTTGATACTCATCCCCTAAAAAGGTATGAATTGGCTGGGCGTGGTGGCTCACACCTGTAATCCCAACAGTTTGGGAGGCCGAGGTTGGCAAATCACTTGAGGTCAGGAATTCAAGACCAGCCTGGCCAACATGGTGAAACCCCATCTCTACTAAAAATGCGAAAAAAAAAAAAAGCCAGGCATGGTGGCACATGTCTGTAGTCCCAACTACTAGGGAGGCTAAGGCAGGAGAATCACTTGAGCTGGGAGGCAGAGGTTGCAGTGAGCCAAGATTATACTGCTCTACTCTAGCCTGGGCAACAAAGGGAGATTTCACCTCAAAAAAAAAAAAAAAGGTATAAACTAACTCCTGTCATCTTCAACGTGAGATGGACTTAGAGACTCACTTCTAATGAATAGAATGAAACTGAAGCAATGGTGTGAAGCTTTGACACTAAGTTATAAGAGGCACCTTGATTTCTTCCTCACTAGTTCTTGCTTAGATCATTTCCAGCAGTAAAGTTGTGAGGACACTCAGACAGCCTTTTAGAGAGTTCCATACAGCAAGAAACTGAGACCTTCTGTCAACAGGTATGTGAGTGAGCCACCCTACAAGCAGAACCTTTGGCCCCAGACCACTGATGGCTACAGGCATGGCCAGCAGTTTGACTGTAACTTCATGAGGTCCTGAGCCAGAATCATCCAGCTAAGCCACTTCCAAATTCATGACTTATAAGCTGCGTGAGTCCAGAAATTTATTTGTTGCTTTAACTGCTAAATTTTGGAGTAATTTGCTATTCAGTAGTAGATAATATGCCTCACAGCAGCCCTAGAAGTGAAATCAAAAGAATTACTGGCCTAAATATAAAGGTTAAAACTAAAAAGCTTCTAGAAGAAAACAAGGACTAGGCAAAGATTTCTTAATTAAAATACAGAAAACACGAACTATAAAAGAGAAAGTTAACAAGTTAGACTTCATCAAAATTACTCATGCTCCTCAAAAGACATCATTAAGAATGAAAATACAAGTCACAGAGGAGGAGAAAGTATATGTATTTATGTTTTAGGGATGCCTATCAAGAACATATAAAGAACTCAGTAATGAAGACAACTCAATTTTTATAATGTACAAAAGATTTGAACAGACACTTTACAAAAGAAGATATAAAATGGCTAATAAGCATATAAAAATTATCAATGTCATCGGTTACTGAGGAAATGTAAACCAAAATCACAGTGAGATACCTTTTGGACCTACTAGACTCAACTAAAATTAAAACTACTGGTGGTATCAAGTATTAGTGAGGATGTACAGTAACTGGAACTCGTATACACATCTGATAGAAATGTAAAATGGTAAAACGTCAAATGATTTTACCATTTTACATTTACTGTTTTACTTAAAAAGTTAAACGTACACCTAACTTATGACCCACTAGGATCATATCCTGTATACTTACCCAAGGGAAATAAAAACCAGTATCCATACAAGGACTAGCACATGAATGTTCAAAAATGTTCATAATAGAAAAACCATGAAGAAACTAAATATTCATTAATAGGTACATAGATAATAACAAAATAAGATGTATACATATTATACAATGCTATTCAACAATAAAAAGGAATTAACTGTTACATTTATTTAATAACATAAATGAATTTCAAAATCATTAGGTTCAAAGAAGCCAAAGAAAAGAGAGTGCATAATGTATGGCTATTTACATAAAATTTTAGAAAATGCAAACTAACTTACAGTGACAGAAAGGAGACCAGTGGTTACCCATGGTTCAGAGTGGAGGAAGGAAAGAACTGCAAAGGGACACAAGAAATTTCTTGAGAGTAATAAAAATGTTCTGTACTGCTATGGTTTGAATGCTCCCTCCAAAACTCATATTGGAATTTAATTGGCATTGTGATGGTATTAAGAGGTGAAACTTTTAAGAGGTGACTTTTGTCAGGCATGCACTCTCTCACCACGTGATACCTTCTGACATGTTATGATGCAGCAAGAAGGCCCTTATTAGATACAGCCCCTTGATCTTGGACTTCCAGCCACAAGAACTGTGAGCCAAATAAATCTTTCTTTACAAATTATCCAGTGTGCGGTATTCCATGATAGCAGCAGAAAATGGACTGACATGTACCTTGCTTGTGACAGTAATTGATGTTGCATATAACCGTCGACACATAAAATCTACATCTTAAATGAATGTAATATATTATATATAAATAATGTCAGTAAATTTTATTTAAAATTTAAAGAGAAAAGGAAATTACAGACCAATATCTCTCATGAACATAGTTGAAAAATCCTCAACAAGATATTAGCAAATTAAATCCAACAATGTATAAAAAGAATTCTAAACCATGACCAAGGGGATTTACCCAGGTATGCAAAGCTGGTTCAACATTTGAAAATCAATTAATATAATCTGCCACATCAATAAGCTAAAAGAGAAAAATCATATCATGTCAGTAGATACAAGAAAAACATTTGATGAAATCCAACACCCATTCATGATAAAAATCATCAGTGAACTAGGAATAGAGGGGGAACTTCATCAACTTGATAAAGAATATGTACAGAAAACTTAATAGCTAACATCATATTTAATGGTGAAAAAGCTAGAAGCTTTCCCAGTAAGATCAGGAGGAAGGCAAAGTGTCCCCTCTCACCACTGCTTTTCACCATCATACTAGAAGTTCTAGCTAATGCAGTAAGACAAGAAACGGAGATGAAAGGTATACAGATTTGGGATGGAGCAATAAGACTTCTTTGTTCCCAGATTATATGACCATCTATTGTAGAAAATCCAAAAGAATCAACAAAAAATACTTCTGGAACTAATAAGCAATTATAGCAAACTTGCAAGAAAAAAATGGTTAATGTACAAAAGTCAGTTGCTTTCTGATATACTAGCAATGAACAAGCAGAATTTGAATTTAAAAACACAATGCCATTGACATCAGCACTCCCTAAAATGAAATACTTAGGTATAAACTTAACAAAATGTCTCTAAGATCTATATGAGGAAAACTATAAAACTCTTATGAAAGAAATCAAACAACTAATAAATGGAGAGATGTTCCATGTTCATGGATAAGAAGGTTCAATATTGTGAATATGTCAGTTCTTTCCAACATGATCTATAGATTCATTGCAATAGTATTCAGTATTTCAGCAAGTAACTGTGGATATTGACAAACTGATTCTATCAGGTAAAAGACCCAGAATAGCCAACACAATATTGTTGAAGAAGAACCAAGTTGAAGGACTGACCTATCCCACTTTAAAACCTACTGTAATGCTACAATAATCAAGATATTGTGGTATTGGCAAAAGAATAGACAAATAGATCAGTGGAACAGAATAGAGAGCCCAGAAATCAACCCCTATTAATATAACCTGATCTATAATAAAGGAGCAAAGACAATCTTTTGAACAAATGGTGCTGGAACAACTGGACATTCATACATCAAAAAAATTAATCTGGACACAGACCTTATACCCTTTACAAATATTAACTCAAAATGGATCATAGACCTAAATGTAAAATGCAAAACTGTAAACATCCTAGAAGGTAACATAGGAGAAAACCTAAATAACTTTGGATATGGTGGTGACTTTTTAGATACAACATCAGAGGCGTGATCCATGAAAGAAATAATTGATGAGCTGGACTTTATTACAATTAAAAACTTCTGCTCCATAAAAAGACAGTGTCAAGAAAAGGGTAAGATGTGCCACACACTGGAAGACAATATTTGCAAAAAACCACATCTGATAAAGGACTGTTGTCCAAAATATACAAAGAACTCTTAGAACTAAAAAATAATAAAACAACCCAGTTAAAAATGGGCTAAAAACTTTGATACCTCACCAACAAAGATATGCAGATATTATCCTGTGCTAAAAGGAAATGCACTATCAATCCATGAAAAGGCGTGAAGGAATCTTAAATGCATATTACTAAGTGAAGCCCGTCTGAAAAGGCATGTTTTCAGCTCTCTGACATTCTACAAAAGGCAAAGCTATGAAGACAATAAAAAAGATCATTGGTGTTTAGTGGATGTCTCATTCTGTCTCCCAGACTGGAGTGCAGTGGCACGAACACAGCTCACTGCAGCCTTGACCTTCTGGGCTCAAGTGATTCTCCTGCCCCAGCCTCCCGAGTAGCTGGGATGACAGACAGGCACCACCACTCCTGGCTAATTTTTGAATTTTTTTTTTTTTGTAGACATAGGGGCTTGCTGTGTTGCCCAAGCTGGTCTCAAACTCCCAGGTTCAAGCAATCTTCCCGCCTCAGCCTCCCACAGTACTGGGATTATAGGCATGAGCCACCATGCCTGGCCAGATTTTTAGGACAGTGAAAATACTCTGTATGATACTAAAATGGTGGATTCATGTCATTATACATTTGTCCAAACTCATAGAATGTACAACACCAGGAGTGAACAGTAATGTATGCTATGGACTTGAGGTGATAATGATGTTCAATGTAGGTTCATCAGTTGTAACTAATATGGCACTGTTTTCGGAGGTGTTGATAATGGGGGAGGCTGTGCATGTTTAGGATCAGGGATAATATGGGAAATCTCTGTAACTTCTGTTTAATTTTGTTGTAAACCTAAAACTACTCTTTAAAGAAGTATTTTTCTAAAAAAAAAAAAGAAGTCAGGATATATCGCTTTCCCCTATGCATAGTCACTATGGTAAAGTTCCATTTGCAGAAGACAAGGAAAAAGTACTTTCAGTAGTGTTCAAGGACTTTCCTCAAGAATATCTGGAGAACTCGTTAAAGCCCAGGTTGCTGAACCTGTTACCCAGAGTTTCTAATTCAGTAAGTCTGAGGTGGGGCCTGAGAATTTGCATTCCTAATAAGGGCCAAAGTCATGCTGTTCCTGGTGGTTTAGGGACTTTAGTTTGGGAATCATTGTATTAGAACCACTCCCAGATGTTCAGACTAGCATTTTGAATTCACACATTTTGGCATATTCACCTAATTAGATACATTTTGAGGCAGGTGTGTTTTTTCATTTGTTTCCCTGATAGTGCTAGGAGTTAACCTTATGAATATGTTGTGGGTTAATTTTAATCAAGGATTTCGTGACCAATACTTTACACCTAATATTGGAATCAATATTGGTGCTATAAATCTTCACAAATGCTTTATTGCTATAATGAAACTCTGACTTGTGAGTAAGCTGTCTCCCTGACTAATGGTCATTAGTAATAGCTTATGTAGAAACTCTCAGTTTGTCTTTCAGAGATGATAATCTTTTCCATTTGGTTTCTTTCCTAGGACAATTATCCTTCAAAAGTTAATACTAGTATGACAAGGGTAATTTATCACAGCTTTACAAAGGTTCATGTTACAAACATCAAATTTGATCATTTCGAATAATGAAAATTAACATATGTTACCTTTACTGTGAAAGAAAGGTAGAGGCTCATTTTTGGATGACCAATCCCCTCTGTAAAAGTGCTGATTTCCCTAGGCCCTGCACTGGTCTGGACAGGGGAGCCTCATTAGCTGTGCCTGTGTCAGTGAAATAGAACATGTTGCCTTTCTGTGTCAATGCCACTATTATAGAAACAATTATGAGATTATAACCTAAATCCACAATGATCGAGTGCTTTTCATTGCTGAGTCCTAAATTATCATGAAGGATGCAAACAATTTTAAAAGTATCCAGAGGAGACAGAAAAAAAATTGGTTAAAATTTTGGTCACTGATTCTAAAAGGAAATTGAGATATTCCGCTTGATTTTTTTTATATTATTGCTGAAGATCAGATGCAAAGATATAAACTCAGATTATACTAAAGAGAAGTAATTTGGGTATTTGAAATTATTTATATGAAGATTGTTGTAAAAAGAGAGAACAAAAAGTATGTTTTGCCAGAATAAATCCTTATTTTCAAATTTCTTAACAAGAAAAGACTTTCCTCTTATAGCACCGTGAGTTTATCCATTGCATTAGAAAACAGGACAGAGTGGATAAAGAAAGTATCCTTAGATTTGGTCATTTTTTAAAAGACTGTCTTTTCTCTAAACTCCTAGCAAGTAGGAAACAGTATGTGTTTGTTTTCTTGATCTTTTTGCTTCCCTTAAATACCCTGCAGGGGAGGTCCATGTAAAAAGTAAAATTACCCAAAGACTGTCAACAGAAGGTAATGAGTAACTGCTCTTGATCATTAGTTCTTTGTGTAATTATATATTATTAAACTTCCCTTAAGAAAATTAAAAATACTTCTGAGGTAGTAAAATTACATGCTGAATGAAACAACTCTCAAGTATGAGAGAATATTAAAATAGCATATGTAACCAAAACAGCATGGTACTGGTACCAAAACAGAGATATAGACCAATGGAACAGAACAGAGCCCTCAGAAATAATACCACACATCTACAACTATCTGATCTTTGACAAACCTGACAAAAACAAGAAATGGGGAAAGGATTCCCTATTTAACAAATCGTGCTGGGAAAACTGGCTAGCCATATGTAGAAAGCTGAAACTGGATCCCTTCCTTACACTTTATACAAAAATTAATTCAAGATGGATTAAAGACTTAAATGTTAGACCTAAAACCATGAAAATCCTAGAAGAAAACTTAGGCAATATCATTTAGGACATAGGATGGGCAAGGACTTCATGTCTAAAACACCAAAAGCAATGGCAACAAAAGCCAAAATTGACAAATGGGATCTAATTAAACTAAAGAGCTTCTGCACAGCAAAAGAAACCACCATCAGAGTGAACAGGCAACCTACAGAATGGGAGAAAATTTTTGCAGTCTACTCATCTGACAAAGGGCTAATATCCAGAATCTACAATGAACTCAAAGAAATTTACAAGAAAAAAACAACCCCATCAAAAAGTGGGCAAAGGATATGAACAGACACTTCTCAAAAGAAGACATTTATGCAGCCAACAGACACAAGAAAAAATGCTCATCATCACTGGCCATCAGAGAAATACAAATCAAAACCACAATGAGATACCATCTCACACCAGTTAGAATGGCCATCATTAAAAAGTCAGGAAAACAACAGGTGCTGGAGAGGATGTGGAGAAATAGGAACACTTTTACACTGTTGGTGGAACTGTAAACTAGTTCAACCATTGCAGAAGACAGTGTGGTGATTCCTTGGGGATCTAGAACTAGAAATACCATTTGACCCAGCCATCCCATTACTGGGTATATACCCAAAGGATTATAAATCATGTTGCTATAAAGACACATACACATGCATGTTTATTGTGGCACTATTCACAATAGCAAAGACTTGGAACTAACCCAGATGTCCAACAATGATAGACTAGATTAAGAAAATGTGGCACATATACACCATGGAATCCTATGCAGCCATAGAAAATGATGAGTTCATGTCCTTTGTAGGGACATGGATGAAGCTGGAAACCATCATTCTCTGCAAATTCTCACAAGGACAAAAAACCAAACACTGCATGTTCTCACTCTTAGGTGGGAATTGAACATTGAGAACACTTGGACACAGGAAGGGGAACATCACACACCGGGGCCTGTTGTGGGGTGGGGGGAGGCAGGAGGGATAGCATTAGGAGATATACCTAATGTAAATGATGAGTTAATGGGTGCAGCAAAACAACATGGCACATGTATACATATGTAACAAACCTGCACGTTGTGCACATGTACCCTAGACTTAAAATATAATAAAAATATATATATAAATTTTAAAAAATACTGAAAAAATAGCATATGTTAAACCATGTGCAAATATAAAATAATGAACTTATAAAGAAGATGCTAGGCCATCAGGTATAATCCAGAGTTGCCTGGGAACTACTGTAGACAGACATGGCCTGCTGTGTCTCCATCTGCAGTGTCAATAATTATTGACTGAATGATCAATGAATAACTGATTAAAACACTGATGAAGTACTGGTTTTCTTCAAAGCATGTGTGTAAAAATTATACTCTCATATTGCAAGTGTAATGGAGCTGTAGTTCCCTAATGACTGAATTCTGGTCTTGAGAGTGTGAAAGAGAACAGCAAAATAAGCTTCCATTTTTCTGTCTAGAAAGCTAAAGGTTGAGAGAGAGAACATAAATAGACTAGAAAGTCATGAAAGATATAGTAAAACAAATTTTTTCACAAAAGTCTACTGTTTTATAAATAAAAGCCACATCATGATGTTTGAAAGAAATAATTTATGACCAATAAAAGCAAGTATCAACTTAGTGTAGAAAACTTAAATTCTTTAATTCAGGAAGGTTTATTGATTATTGCCTTATAATTTATAGATTATTAGTTTATTGTGAGCTAATAAGAAAATAAGGATTCTGTAGAATGCAGTCATAAATTTTGAGATTATCCTGAGGAAGAATTTGCTGCTATTTTCCAAGACAGGATATTGGGATATATGGAACATGAATTAGCCAGTTGTGGCAATTCATATATTCTTCTACTTTAGTTCTGTTTTCATTATTTAAATTGTTTTATTTGAGACAGATGATTATCTTGGAACATAACACTTTTCTTAATCTATTCAGGTTCCCTTTGTTTAGGTGCCTTAATACCTCATATAAGTTTTACTGCCAAGTGTTTTGATTCAAACATTAATTAAGTTTTAAGTAGTAATCTTAACATAAGCTTAGAAAAAAATAGAACATAATACTCTTTTCAAATTGCTTATCTCTTTATCTTTTCTAGAAAAGTTTTTTGAAATGAAGAAAGGACAATGTAAAGATGCTCTAGAAATTTACAAACGATTTCTAACTAGAATGACACGAGTGTCTGAATTTCTCAAGGTTGCAGAGGTAAGTAATATTAAGTTTTCTTGGGAATATAATTTTTTAAATATTTGCTCGTGTATTTGGAGTATATAATAGAAGGTATAAGAGAGTCACAGTGTATTAGGGTTGGAAGTGCCTCGGAGTCACAGTATTTTAAGGTTGGAAGTGACTTTGGAAGTCATCTCATCCAACTTCTCACTCAGAGCTGTACTCTGTACTCCTCCATCCTAATCAGATGATCATTCTGCATTCAAATAAAAGTTTCATGGATAATAAGCTAATTTGCTGCTTTGCAAGGTGGTCCATTCCTCCATTCCACCTAATAGCTATCTTTAATTTTTAGAAAATCCTTTATTTTCATTGAACCTTAGGTTTGTCTTTAGAAAAGTCTGTTTATTACTTTTAGCATGTAAATGATAAATCATAAATTCTGACCTTTCTTACTTTGACAATGATTTATACACAATGAAAAATAAAACAGAAAGCATAATTTGTTTTATAAAGTTTATAAATTGTTTCTTCAGGATGTATCTTTATACTTGATTAGAATACCTGTGTAACTATGCTGTTGGTGTTCCTGAAATTATCTGTGAATTGGTATTTTCTCTTATAAAATCCAATTAATGATTCATGCTGATATTGAAAACTATGACATTGTTATTATAGTCCTTTGGAAGAATGACAGTTGTATTTTTATCTTACATGTCAATTAACTGATTACTGGGAACTGATTGGAATGTTGTATGAAAGAGGTTCTAAGGCTCAGCAGCAAACCATACAGTGCTGCGGATGTGGGACATTCATGCCATGTTTTTGCTGTTTTTGTCATTTTGAGAGTATACTGCAAGAACAAGCATTTTATACACACAATTTAAGAAGTACTCTAGTCCATGCATTGTGTTTAAAATCTTTTATTCATAGAAGTAATAATTGTCACATGCAAATTCTGGGACCAAAATAATATCACAAAATGCTGATTGTTGAACTTTCACCCATACAACATGTAATTAGAATAAAAATCTTTTTTAAATATAAGGGAAACAAAAGGTAAAGATTAGCTTATGTAAATTGTATATATATTAAAGCACATTCATGTTTCTTTCCTCATGGGTTTATCAATGTTGGTAGTCTATAAGAAATGATAGCATTGCTTGAAATATTTTCTTTTGCTGCTATACAGATGTTATTTTTTGTATTTGGTATGATTCTGACATGGTTTAACCGTAATTATCAGCCTAATCTAGTAAAATTTGCCTAATTTCTTTCTGTGAAAAGATACATTATGCCTAAGTACCAAGAACAGATTATTTTATTGTTTCATTAAATCTTGGTGTACATTCATCTCAGTTTCTCATTTGTTATTGTATATAAGTAAGGAGCTGGCATGTGGCAGTCTGGAGTACACATTTCTCTAATCAGCATTACAAGGCTGGGCTCAAGATTCCCATGAGAAAAGTTCTGCTTATGTGTCAATTCCTTCTGTTTTAACATGTAAAATTTTACTTTTTGTCTGTTGATACCTCATGTTAGCACAAGCCCAACTGAGGCCATTGAGAAAGAGATATACAAAAATCAGATGTCACTATAAGAGTCTGTCTTTAAATAACTGGATAATAAATTTAAAAATTATTTTTATATGAACATTATGATTAAGACTTTTTCATAGAATGAATACTCATTTACAAAATTATTTTTAATAGAGTAAACATTAAATCACAATGGGACAATCATAACCATTTGTGTTTTCTTTCACATTTAAATCACATTGTTCATAATTTGAACACACAATGTTTGAATACCAGTGTTGAGTGGTTTTGTTATGATTGCTTAGTATGGAAATTTTTCAACCAATGTACAAATCTCTCTCTACTGTATAGTACTCATGTGGTCTATGTATGGATTCGTACTCAATAGCTCTCCCATAGTTAGTAACATTTACCTGAAGAGTCTTAAGAAGACTTCTAGAATATGATTTTCAAAATACAACTTTATATATTGGTTATTTGGGAAACAGTAAGTTTCTTATTGTATTAAAGAAAAGGTAAAGTAGTTGAACAAGTTCAATGGAAATATTCAAATTTCTTAAATTGCTTGAAGTACAGAAAACTTACTGTGCCTTATATTCTTATCTGAAGTCTCCTATGGCAGATAAGTAAAACTTTGTAAAATAATTTTTACAGGTAAGACATGTTTCTGCTAAATACTCTTCTCTTTTATAGAACCAAGTTATTCTTAGTTTTCTATTCTAAGGTAGATATTGGAATCGTAGGAGTTACGTCTCCCAGAATATTTGCAGACAGAAAGTGATGAGATTTCTGTAACACACTTCAATCCTCTAATGATATTGTGGTTCAGAAGTTCAGAGCAATAAAAATAGCAATGTTGAGGAAGAATTCCTAAATTGTCTCTTTGAACACAATTATCCATTTAATGGAAATACATCACCTTTTCCTGAAGTGATTTCAGTATTAGGGATCCATAATATTTTTATTTTAAAAAAATGCCTCTTTCAGTGCCTTCTTAGCACAGTAGGCAGCGAGTCATTCTCATAAAAATGCCTCATTTGTTCATATTAATATTTTTAAATGGATCATCTAAAGTAGTGTGAAAATGTACAAATAAACAGAATGCGGTTGCTTTAATTGATAATTTCCCTAATTTTTGATAATATAAGTGGGTTTAGGGAAGCATCAGTGGCTAAACTGTTCCTAAAGCCAGAGTTCAGTCATTAGAAGGTGAATTCCAGAGAGGGAAGGAAGACGGCCAACTAGACAAAGCTAGCAAATGCCTCTCCCACCAAGAGGAACCAAAATATCGAGTGAATCATCATGCTGATGATCAACAGATCTTTTGAGAGAAAATACTGAAAGTCAATAGAGAGGCAACACAGTTGCCTTCAACATAGTTAAGAGGGAGGAAGCTGGGAAGCCTGCTCGGAGCCACCACATGCCAGCTGCAGTAAAACATGACCATAGGTGCCCATCCCCCAAGGCTCTCCATCTTGCTCTGCAGTTCCTGTTCTCTACTGGCCAGGAGCTGCCATTGCTGCAGGACCAGGATGAATGCCCCCTCGCCTGCTGGCCCCTCCCAAGATTGCCTGCCTGGCCACTCCCACAGGAGGATATCCACAGCGCAACCCCCGCTTCCCTACCTGAGTGTTTTGCTGGTGGCCTGGAAGCGGTCCAGCACCCCCAGCACAGCCAGTGCTTGACCCCGAGGGGCCAGAAGACAAATCTGCAGGCCTGGTTTCAACTCCCTGGGACTCAGGCACACTGCCCACGAGTATGTTGCTGAGATCTATGGCCTGAACTCGAGTGGAGGAAGAGCCCCCAGCGTCAGAACAAAAAGAAGACTGTGACTTAGGTTCTTATGCTGGTGCAGGTTCTTGTACAAATATAGGAGCTGGGTGTCCCTCCCTTCACAAGACCCGTCTGGGAAGGGTGCGGCCTGAAAGCCACAGCTTCTTTCCCAGGGAGCCCTGCAGCCCACATCATCTGGAACAGCTCGGTGATCTGGGAGCAGAAGGCTTGGAACAAGTCTAGCCAGTCAAGATGCTCCCAGGGCAGACACTGGAGGAAGACCTGTTGGGTCAGAAGAGCACAAGCTGAGTGGGCCCGACAGCTGTCTGCCAGGCTGGAAACCCTGGGCCACAGGCACTTTTCCACTTGCGTACACATGATACCATTGCCCTGCCCAGGGATCCTTCACCCCAACCCACTGCAACACCAGACCGCTAGTAGTTATATCCCACAACCTGCTCTGACTCTCACAAGCACAGTGGGCCCCCCAAGAGTTAGAGATCTCCTGATGATCTCTCAGCTGGGACCACCCCTAAAGGGAGAGGGTAGCACAGCCTGCCAAAGCCCCCTTTTGGACAAAGAAAACATGGGTGCAGCACCAGTACTTGAAGGGGACAGCACCAAGGCCCAAGGCCTGGAAACAAACTTGGACAGGGAGTTATCTCTTGGCCCCTGCCTCCCCTCCCCAGAGCACTGCCACATACACACTGAAAAATAAGAGGTGCCTGGCTGAGTAAGAGTGTATCTGCTGGCCCTGATGTCACTGTGAAGAGCCATCTACGAGAATGCAACCTGAATTGCACCACCAAACAAAAATACATTGTTTCACCATGCAATACCTCTGAAACGCACCGCAGGAACCCATCTATAACCTCAGAACCTAGAACAGAGCCCTGACCCTCTGACAGCACTCAGAAACGAAACCAGTCAACTATATACAACATTCACCACAGTCAACCCTTAAGGGAAAAAAGAATGTAAAAACAAAAAGCCCTATCCAAATAAAAGCAAATTGACAAAAAGAAAAGCCAGCTCCCTCAGATGAGAAGGAATCAGCTCAAGAACTTAGGCGATGCAAAAAGTCAGTGTTTTGTTTACCTCTAAAGGATGGCATTAGCTCCCTAGCAATGGATCCTAACCACATTGAAATGTCTGAAATTATAGACACAGGATCCAGAATCTGGATGGCAAGGAAGCTCAATAAGATCCAAGAGAAAGGTGAAATCCAATCCAAGGAAGCCAGGAAAATGATCCAAGATATGAAAGATGACATAGCTATATTTAAAAAGAACTAAACTGAACTTCTACAATTGAAAAGTTCACTACGGGAATTTCAAAATGCAGTTGGAAGCCTTAATGACAGACTAGATCATACAGAGGAGAGAATTTCAGAGCTTGAAGACCAGTCCTTTGAATCAACCCAGTCAGACAAAAATAAAGAAAAAAGGAATTTTACAAAATGAACAAAACCTCCAAGAAATCAGGTATTAAGTAAAGCAACCAAACCTACAATTCATTGGCATTCCTGAGAGAGAAGAGAGAGTGAGCAACTTGGAAAACATATTTGAGGATGTAATCCACAAAAATTTACCCAGTCTTGCTGGAGAGATTGACATGTGAATACAAGAAATTCAGAGAACCCCTACAAGATACTATACAAGATGACCATCCCAAGGCACATAGTCATCAGGCTTTCCAAGATCAACACAAGAAAAAATCTTAATGGCAGCTAGAGAAAAGGATCAAATCACCTATAAAAGGAACCTCATCAGGCTAATGGCAGACTTCTCAAAAGAAACTTTACAAGCCAGAGATGGGTAGCCTATTTTTAGCATTCTTAAAGAAAAGAAATTCCAACTAAGAATTTCATAACCCACCAAACTAAGTTTCATAAGTGAAAGTGAAATAAAATCTTTCCCAGACAAGCAGTTGCTAAGGGAATGTGTTACCAATCAACTGGCCTTAAAAGACGTGCTTAAGGGAGTTCTAAACTTGGAAACAAAAGAAACCTGCTACCACAGAAACACATATAAGTACATAGTCCATAGTTCCTACAAAGCAACTTTACAATTGAGACTATAAAGCAACCAACTAACAATACCATGACAGGAATGAAACCTCACATATGAATACTAACCTTGAATGTAAATGGTACAAACACTGGACTGAAAAGACACAGAGTGGCAAGTTGGATTAAAGAAAAGACCCAACCTTCTGCTGTCTTCAGTACATCCATCTCATGTAATGACACCCATAGCTTCAAAGTAAAGGGATGAAAAAAGATCCATCATACCAACAGAAAACAAAAAAGGACAGAGATTGTTGCTCTTGTATCAGATAAAATAAACTTAAAACCAACAAAAGTAAAAAAAAAGAAAAAGTACAAAGAAGGGCATTACATAATGATAAAGGGTTCAGTTCAACAAGAAGACTTAATATTCAGCCAGAGGTGAGAGTTTAGGGGGAAAAAAGACTTAACTGTCCTAAATATATACACACCCAACATTGGAGCACCTAGATTTATAAAAGAAGTACTTCTTGACCTAATAAAAGACAGACAGCCACACAACAATAATGAGGGACTTCATAACCCCACTGAAAGCATTAGACAAATCGTTGAGGCAGAAAACTAACAAAGAAATTATGAACTTAAATTTGACACTAGACCAATTGGATCTGGTAGACATCTACAGACTACTCCACCCAACAACCACAGAATATATGTTCTTGTCACCTGTACAGGGTACATACTCTAAGATCCACCATATGCTCAGCCATAAAGCATATCTCAATAAATTAAAAAAATCAAATCATAACAAGTATATTCATAGACCACAGTAGAATAAAAATAGAAAGCAACACCAAGAGGAACTCTCAAAACCACACAATTACATGGAAACTGAACAACTTGTTCCTGAATGACTATTGGGTAAACAACAAAATTAAGGCAGAAACCAAACATTCTTTGAAACAAATGAAAACAGACACAACCTACTAAAATATCTGGGAGGCAGCAAAGGCGGTTTTACGAGGAAAGTTTATAGCACTAAATGCCTACATCAAGAAGTTAGAAAGATCTCAAATTGATAAACTAACTTCACACATAAAGGAACTAGAAAAACAAGAACAAACTAATCCCAAAGCTAGCAGAACAAAACAAATAGCCAAAATCAGAGCAGAACTAAATGTAATCAACAAGAAGAGGGGATCGTGGTGGATGGGAGGCAGGACTAGATTGCAGCTGAAACTTGAACCGACAGAGCAGCATATGGAGGCTCGCATTGTGAATTTTTGCTCCAGAACGACTGCAGGAATAAATCAGGAAACCTGAGATGACCCACAGACCCCCTGAAGAAAGCAGATTGCTCCTACAAGGCCCAGGAGACACCCCAAATACTGTGAGTGCCCAAACTGTGGAGGTGGGAAAGGGAGATCGTCTGCCCCTGAACACACCCCTACTGGGGAAACTGTAGGCCTAGATAACAGGAGAAGATTTTGACCTTACCTGGAACTGAGTCAATTTAGAAAGCCAAGCAAAATACAGGGATAGAAGAAGCAGTGAAAAAAATCCCTGTGGGCTTACTGGGTCCCCTAGCAAGCCATTTTTGCCTGGCCTTACAGGGGTCCTTCAGGATGGTGGCCAGAGGCACTGGGAAAAGGCCACAGGGAGAAAGAAATCTCCAGCTGAATTTTTGAGTTTTAACAATTTGAACTGATTGAGAAGCCTCTTGGCCAGAACTCGGGGAGGAGTGTGAATCTGGTGTGCAGACACCACAGGCAGGGGAAGAAGAAAAGCCATATTTGCCTTCCCAGCTGGGAGGTGGGTAGCCTGGGGCAAGTTCTCAGCCCTGCTTGCCCACTGCCTGGAAACACATTCAGTGCTGTTGCTGGGGGGCACAGTGGGAGTGAGACTGGTCTTTTGGATTGCATGGGAGCTGGGTGAGGCCTGTGACTGTCAGCTTTCCCCCACTTCCCTGACAACCTGCATGACACAGTAGAGACAGTCATAACCCTCCTAGGAACATAACTGTTGACCTGGGAACCTCACCCCCAACCCCCTCAGCAGCTGCAGCAAGACCCACCCAAGGAAAGTCTGAACTCAAACATGCCTAGCCCTGCCCTTGCCCAGTGGTCCTTCCCTACCTACCCTGGTAACTGAAGACAAGGGGCATATACTCTTGGGAGTTCCGGGGCCCTGCCTCCCACCTCTTCCTCCCCATACCACCACAGCTGACCCTGTCTAGAAAGTGCCACCTCCTGGCAGGAGGCCAACCAGCACAAAAATAGTGCATTAAACCACCAAAGCTAAAAACCCTCACAGAGTTTTCTGCCACCTCCACCAGAACAGATGCTGGTATCCATAGCTGAGAGACCCACAGACAGTTCTCATCACAGGACTCTGTGAGACAACCCCCAGTACCAGCCTGGAGCCTGATAGACTTGCTGGGTGGCTAGATCCAGCAGAGAGAGAACAATCATTACAGCTTGGCTCACAGGAAGCCACATCCGTAGGAAAAGGGGGAGAGTACTACATCAAGGGAAGACCCCATGGGACAAAAGAATCTGAACAACAGCCTTCAGCCCTAGACTTCCCCTCTGACAGAGCCTACCCAGATGAGAAGGAACCAGAAAACCAACTCTGATAATATGACAAAACAAGATTCTTTAAATCCTCCAAAAAAATCACACTAGCTCACCAGCAATGGACCCAAACCAACAAATCCCTGATTTACCTGATAAAGAATTCAGGTTAGTTATTAAGCTAATTAGGGAGGCACCAGAGAAAGGCGAAGCCCAGTGTAAGGAAATCCAAAAAATGATACAAGAAGTGAAGGGAGAAATATTCAAGGAACTAGATAGCATAAATAAAAACAATCAAAACTTCAGGAAACAATGGACACACTTACAGAAATGCAAAATGCTCTGGAAAGTCTCAGCAATAGAATTGAACAAGTAGAAGAAAGAAATCCATAGCTCAAAGACAAGGTCTTCAAATTAACCCAATCTAGCTAAGAAAATACGAACAAAGCCTCCAGGAAGTCTGGGATTTTGTTAAACAACCAAACCTAAGAATAATTGGTGTTCCTGAGGAAGAAGAGAATTCTAAAAGTTTGGAAAATATATTTGGGGGAATAATTGAGGAAAATTTCCCCAGCCTTGCTAGAGACCTAGACATACAAATATAAGAAGCACAAAGAACATCAGGGAAATTCATCACAAAAAGAATGTTACCTAGACACATTGTCATCATGTTGTCTAATGTTAGGATGAAGGAAAGAATCTTAAGAGCTGTAAGACAGAAGCACCAGGTAACCTATAAAGGAATAGTTATACCTTTAAAAGTATAACTATAAGTTTAGATTGTAGATTAACAACAGATTTCTCAGCAGAAACCCTACAAGCTAGAAGGGATTGAGGCCCTATCTTCAGCCTCCTCAAATAAAACAATTATCAGCCAAGAATTTTGTATCCAGTGAAACTAAGCTTCGTATATAAAGGAAAGATATAGTCTTTTTCAGACAAATGAATGCTGAGAGAATTCACCACTACCAAGCCACCACTACAAGAACTGCTAAAAGGAGCTCTAAATCTTGAAACGAACTCTGGAAACACATCAAAACAGAACCTCTGTAAAGCATAAATCTCATAGGACCTATAAAACAAAAATATAATTTAAGAAACAAAAACAAAAAACCAAGGTATACAGGCAACAAATAGCACAGTGAATGGAATGGTACCTCACATCTCACTACTAACATTGAATGTAAATGGCCTAAATGCTCCACTTAAAAGATACAGAATTGCAGAATGGATAAGAATTCACCAGCCAACTACCTGCTGCCTTCAAGAGACTCACCTAACACATAAAGACTCGCACAAACTTAAGGTAAAGGGATGGAAAAAGACATTTCAGAAAAATGGGCACCAAAAGTGAGCAGGAAGAGCTATTCTTATATCAGACAATACAAACTTTAAAGTAACAGCAGTTAAAAAAGACAAAAAAAGGACATTATATAATGATAAAAGTCTCATCCAACAGGAAAATATTACAATCCTAAACATATATGTACCTAACATTGGCGCTCCCAAATTTATAAAAACAATTACTAATAGACCTAAGAAATGAGATAGCAACACAATAATAGTGGGAGACTTCAATACTCCACTGACAGCACTAGACAGGTCATCAAGACAGAAAGTCAACAAAGAAACAATGAATTTAAACAGTACCCCGGAACAAATGGACTTAACAGATGTATATAGAACATTCCATCCATCAACCACAGAATATACATTCTATTCAATAGCACATGGAACTTTCTTTAAGATAGACCATATGAGAGGCCACAAAATTACCCTAATAAATTTAAGAAAATTGAAATTATATCAAGCACTCTCTCAGACCATAGTGGAATAAAACTGGAAATCAACTCCAAAAGGAACCTCCAAAACCATGCAAATACATGGAAATTGAATAACCTGCCCCTGAATGAGCACTGGGTCAAAAACGAAATCAAAATGAAAATAAAAAAATTCTTCGAACTGAATGACAGTAGTGACACAACCTATCAAAACCTCTGGGACACAGTAAAGGCAGTGCTAAGAGGAAAGGTCATAGCCCTAAATGCCTACATCAAAAAATTTGAAAGAACACAAACAGACAATCTAAGGTCACACCTCAAAGAACAAGAGAAACAAGAATGAACCAAATCCAAACCCAGCAGAAGAAAGGAAATAACCAAGTTCCAGAGCAAAACTAAATGAAATTGAAACAAAAAACAATACAGAAGATAAATGAAACAAAAAGCTGGTTTTTTGAAAAGATAAATTAATAGACCATTGGCAAGATTAACCAAGAAAGGAAGAGAGAAAATCCAAATAAGCTCTATAAGAAATGAAATGGGAGATATTACATCTGACACCACAGAAATACAAAAAAATCATTCAAGGCTACTATGAACACCTTTACACACATGAACTAGAAAACCTAGCAGAGATGGATTAATTTCTGGAAAGATACAACCCTCCTAGCTTAACTCAGGAAGAATTAGATACCCTGAACAGACAAGCAGTGAGATTGAAATGGTAATTGTTAAATTACCAACAAAAAAATGCCCAGGACCAGACAGATTCATAGCAGAATTCTACCAGACATTCAAAGAAGAGTTGGTATCAATCCTATTGACACTATTCCACAAGATAGAGAAAGAGGAAACCCTCCCTAAATCATTCTGTTAGCCCAGTATCACCCTAATACCCAAACCAGAAAAGGACATAACCAAAAAAGAAAACTACAGACCAATATCTCTGATTAACATAGATGCTAAAATCCTTAACAAAATACTGGCTAACTAATCCAACAACATATCAAAAAGATAACCCACCATGATCAAGGGTTTCATACCAGGGATGCAGGGAAGGTTTAACATACACAAGTCAATAAATGTGATACACCACATAATCAGAATTAAAAACAAAAATCACATGATCATCTCAATAGATGCAGAAAAAGCATTGGACAAATTCCAGCATCTCTTTATGATTAAAACTCTTAGCAAAATTGGCATACAAGGGACATACATCAATATAATAAAAGCCATCTATGACAAACCCACAGTCAACATAATACTGAATGGGGAAAAGTTGATAGCATTTCCTCTGAGAACTGGAACAAGACAAGGATGCCCACTCTCACCACTCCTCTTCAACTTAAGTACCGGAAGTCCTAGCCAGAGCCATCAAACAAGAGTAAGAAATGGCATCCAAATTGGTAAAGAGGAGGTCAAGCTGTTGCTGTTTGCTGATGATATGATTGCTTACCTAAAAAACCCTAAAGACTCCTCCAGAAAGTTCTTAGACCTGCTAAAAGAATGCAACAAATTTTCTGGATACAAAATTAATGTGCACAAATCAGTAGCTCTTCTATACACCAACATTGACCAAGCAGAGAATCAAATCAAGATCTCAACCCCTTTTACAATAACTGCAAAAAAAAAAATACTTAGGAATATGCCAAACCAAGGAGGTGAAAGACCTCTACAAGGAAAACTACAAAACACTGCTGAAAGAAATCATAGACAACACAAATGAAAACACATCCCGTGTTCATGGATGGGTAGAATCCATATTGAGAAAATGACCATACTGCCACAAGCAATCTACAAATTCAATGCATTTCCCATCAGAATTCATTATTCTTCACAGAATTAGAAAAAAAAATTCTAAAATTCATGTGGAACCAAAAAAGAGCCCACATAGCCAAAGCAAGACTAAGCAAAAAGAACAAATCTGGAGGCATCACATTACCTGATTTCAAACTACATTATAGGGCCATAGTCACCAAAACAACATGGTACTTGTGTAAAAATAGGCACATAGACCAATGGAACAGAACAGAGAACCCAGAAATAAACCCAAATACTTACAGCTTACTGATCTTCAACAAAGCCAACAAAAAGTGGGGAAAGGACAACCTTTTCAATAAATGGTGCTGGGATAATTGACTAACTACATGTAGGAGAATAAAACTGGATCCTCATCTCTCACCTTATTCAAAAATCAACTCAAGGTGGATTAAGGACTTAAATCTAAGATCTGAAACTATAAAAATTCTAGGAGATAACATTGGAAAAACCCTTCTAGACATTGGCATAGGCAAGGATTTCATAACAAAGAACCCAAAAGCAAATGCAATAAAAACAGATAAATTTCTGGGACTTAATTAAACTGAAGAATTTTTGCAAGGCAAAAGGAATAGTCAGCAGAGTAAACAGACAACCCACAGAGTGGGAAAGAATCCTCACAATCTATACATCTGATAAAGGACTAATATCCAGAATCTACAATGAACTCAAATCAGCAAGAAAAAAACAATCCCATCAAAAAGTGGGGTAAGGACCTAAATAGACAATTCTCAAAAGAAGATACACAAATGGCCAACAGACATATGAAAAAATGCTTAACATCACTAATGGTCAGGGAAATGCAAATCAAAACTGCAATGCGATACTACCTTACTCCTGCAAGAATGGCCATAATCAAAAAATAAAAATAAAAAACAGTAGATGTTGGCATGGATGTGGTGATCTGGGAACACTTCTACACTGCTGGTGGGAATGTAAACTAGTACAGCCTCTATGGAAAACAGTGTGGAGATTCCTTAAAGAACTAAAAGTAGAACTACCATTTGATCCAGCAATCCCACTAGTGGGTATCTACCCAGAGGAAAAGAAGTCATACTTGCACACACATGTTTATAGCAGCACAATTCACAATTGCAAAATCGTGGAACCAACCGAAATGCCTACCTATCAATGAATGGATAAATAAACTGTGAGATATGTATATATCTATCTATCTATCTCACAGTTCATATATATATATATAAAATGGAATATTACTTAGCTATAAAAAGGAATGAGTTAATGGCATTTGCAGTGACCTGGATTAGATTGGAGACTATTATTCTAAGTGAAGTAACTCAGGAATGGAAAACCAAACATTATATGTTCTCACTCAAAAGTGGGAGCTAAGCTATGAGGATGCAGAGGCATAAGAATGATACAATGGGCATTGAGGAAATCAGGGGGAAAGGGTGAGAAGAGGGTGAGGGATAAAGACTACAAATAGGGTGCAGCGTATACTGCTCGGGTGATGGGTGCTCCAGGATCTCACGAATCACCACTAAAGGACTTAACCGTGTAACCAAACGCCACCTCACCTGTTCCCCAATAACCTATGGAAATTAATTAAATAAGTGGAATTGACACCCCCAAAACATACAAAGAATCAATGAAATAAAAATTGGTTCTTTGAAAGGTTAAACAAGATTGATCGACCACTAGCTAGATTAACAATGAAAAAAAAAAGAGAGAAGATCCAAATAAATACAATCAGACAGACAAAGGTGACATTACAATTGATCCCACAAAAATAGAAAAAATCCTCTAGACTACTATGAAAACCTCTATGCACACAAAGTAGAAATCTAGAGGAAATGGATAAATTTCTGGAAACACACAACCTTTCAATATTGGACCAGGAAGAAATTGAAACTCCGTTATTGGTCTGAAAGACCAATAACAAGTTCTGCAACTGACTTCAGTAGTAAAAAAATCTACTAAGCAATAAAAGCCTTGGACCAAATGGATTCACAGCTAAATTCTATCAGATGTAAAAAAAAAGAACTGGAAGCAATTCTACTGAAACTATTTCAGTAAATTGAGAAGGAGGGATTCCTCCCTAACTAATTCTATGAAACCAGTGTCATCCTGATACTAAAATCTGGCAAAGGCACAACAAAAAAAAAAGAAAACTACAAGCCAATATCCCTGAGAAACATAGATGCAGAAATCCTCAACAAAATAGTAGCAAATCAAATCTTGCAGCACATCAAAAAGTTAATTCACCACAATCAAGTGGGCTTTATTCCTAGGATGCAAGCTTGGTTCAGCATATGCAAAACAATAAATGTAATTCACCACATAAACAGAATTAAAAACAAAAACCATATAATTATCTCAATAGACGCAGCAAAAGCTTTCTGTAAAATCCAACCTCCCTTCATGATACAAACCCTCAACAAATTAGGCATTGAAGGAACATACTTCAAAATAATAAGAACCATCTATGACAAACCCACAGCCAACATCACACTGAATGAGCAAAAGGTGGAAGCATTCCCTTTAAGAACTAGAAGAAGACAATGATGCCCACTTTCACCACTACTATTCAGCATAATACTGCAAGTCCTATAGAGCACTCAGGATAGAGAAAGAAATAAAAGGAATCCAAATAGGAAAAGAGGAAGTCAAACTATCTCTCTTTGCTAAGGATATGATTCTACACCTAGAAAATCCTCAAGATTCCGTCAGAAAACTCCTAGACCTGATAAACAACTTCAGTAAAGTTTCAGGATACAAAATCTACCTGCAAACATCAAAATCAATAGCATTTCTATGCACTAATAACTTCCACTCTGAGAACCAAATCAAGAATGCAATCCCATTTACAATAGCCACAAAAAAATTGAAAACCTAGGAGTACCTGTAACCAAGGAGATAAAAGATCTCTACAAGGAGGACTACAAAACACCAATGGAAGAAGTCAGAGATGACACAAACAAACGGAAAAACATTTCATGCTCATGGATTGGAAGAATATATATTGCTAAAATGGCTCTACTGCCCAAAGCAATCTGTAGATTCAATGCTATGTCTATCAAATTATCAACATCATTTTCCACAGAACTAGAAGAAATTATTCTAAATTTATATGAAGCCAAAAAAGAGGTGGAATAGCCAAAGCAATCTTAAGCAAAAAGAACGAAGCCAGAAGCATCACCTTACCTGACTTCAAACTATACTACAAAGGTGCAGTAACCAAAACAGCATGATACTGGTACAAAAACAGACATATAGAACAGTGGAACAGAATTGAGAACCCAGAAATAAAGCAGCATACCTACAACCAACTGATCTTTGATAAGTTGCCAAAAATAAGCATAGCAAGGGGAAAGGACTCCTTATTCAAAAATGGTGCTGGGAAAACTGGCTAGCCATATGAAAAAGAATGAGACTGTATCCCCCACCTATCACCACATACAAAAATTAACTAAAGATGGATGAAAGACCTCAAACTATAAAAATGCTGGAAGGAAACTTAAAAAATGCTAGAAGGAAACTTAGAAAATACCCTTCTGGACGTTGGCTTTGGCAAAGAATTTATGATCAAGTCCTCAAAAGCAATTGCAACAAAAATTAAAATTGACAACTGAGACCTGTTTAAACTAAAGAGCTGCACAGCAAAAGAAACTATTAACAGAGTAAACAGACAACCTACAGAATGAGAGAAAATATTCATCACCTTTGTTTCTGACCAGTGACTAATGTCCAGAATCTATAAGGAACTTTAATAAATCACCAAGAAAAACAACCTCATTAAAATTAGGCCAACGGCATGAACAGACACTTCTCAAAAGAAGACGTATAAGTGGCCAACAAACATATGAAAAAATTCTCAACATCACTAATCATCACAGAAATGCAAATCAAAACCACAGTGAGATACTATCTTACACTCAGAATGGTTATTATTAAAAAGCCAGAAAACAACATGTTGGCAAGGCTGCAGAGAAAAGGGAACTCATATACACTGTTGGTGGGAATGTAGTTCAGCCACTGTGGAAAGCAGTTTGGAGATTTCTCAAAGAACTAATAATAGAACTTCTGTTTGACTGAGTAATCCCATTACCGAGTATATACCCAAAGGAAAGTAAATTGTTCTACCAAAAAGACACATGCACTCATATGTTCATTGCAGCACTATTCAAATAGCAAAGACATGGAATCAACCTAGGTGCCCATCAGTGGTGGACTGCTTAAAGAAAATGTGGTACATATGCACTATGGAATACTATGCAGCCATAAAAAAGAATGAAATCATGCCCTTAGCAGCAACATGAATGTAGCTGGGAGCCGTTATCCTAAGTGAACTAATGCAAAAACAGAAAACCAAATACCACATGTTCTCACTTATTAGTGAGAGCTAAATCTTGGGTACACACATACAGATGAGAACAGTAGACACTGGGGACTCCAAAAGGAGGTACAAAGGGAGGAAGTCAAGGTCTGAAAACCTTCCTGTTAGGTACTCTGTTCACTATCTGGGTAACAGCATTAGTAGAAGCCCAAACTTCAGCGTCATACAATGTACCCTTGCAACAAATCTGTACTTGTACCCTGGAATCTGAAATAAAAATGGAAAATTTTTAAAAAGAAATAATAATATTTGGTAGTTGCAAGAAAAGTAAAGTCTGGAATTCTGGATTCAAACTTTATTTGATCCAGAGAGATTAGGGCAAGTGCTCTACGTCAGTGGTCTCAACAGCAAGTGACTTTGCTTCCCTCCCCTCCTCAAAGAATAGCATTTAGGGATGTTTTTTGTTATCACACTGGAGAGGGTGGCTACTAGCATCCTGTGGGTAGAGGCCAGGGATGCTGCTAAACATCCTAAAATGCACGAGATACCCCCCAACAAGAATTATCTTCCCCAAATGCCAATAGTGCCAAGACTGAGAAACCTTGCTCTAGACACAGAGAAGAAAGAGGAAAGAAGGTAGTTCAGCATTTGACACACAAATGGATCTTCTGATCTCCAGTTTGGTTTATTGTCTTTGTAGCAGCCCAGCACTTTTGCTTCATGTATTTACTTCTACATTTCCATCAGTATAATCAAAGCTCTTCATTTCTCAAGGAGAGATACTTTGGCTTAACCCACTTTGTTTCTTTGAACCTCAATTTCATTATTTATATAAAAGTGATACGATTGAACTTGTGATTTGTGTTTTTCCCCAACTTTTCACTTTGAATAATTTTCAAACCTACAAAAGAATTGATGTATAATGAACAAATATGGTCTCTTCATTGATTTACCTTTATTAATATTTTTTCATATTTGCTTTTCCTCCCTTTTCTCTTTCTCTGCCCCTACCCCCATGCTAACAAAATTAACAATATGCATATACTTTTATCTGGATATAATTCCACTTCTACAAGTATATCATATAGATATATACACACACATGCAAAATGGTGTGTGCAGCACTGTTTGCAATGGCAAGAGATCAAAAGCAAATTTAGTGTCCATTAATAAGTTACTAATTAAATATAGTACAAAGAAGTTCTATGCAGCTGTTTATTAAATGAGGACATTCTGTGTGTTGATATGGACATATGTCTAAGATATATTTTTAAGTGAAAAATATAAGTTCATTATATATAATGTGCTATTATTTGTATTGTAATGGGGAAATAAGTATATATTTGTATAATTTCATATTTCCTTGAATATACATAAAGAAACTCTGAAAGGATACATAAGAAACGAACAAAGTTAGGTCTGTGGGAGGAAGAGCGGAAATTATACCCTGAATGAGTTTTAGAACTAAGTGAGCATTCCCTATCCAGAAGGTGGGCATAATTAACTACTAAATTTAGTCTAAGCAGTGTTTTACATTTTGAGCTTCTGTTAACTAAGGAGGATACCATTGCATTTTATGCTTCAATTTATTGCCATTTGTTTTTGGATTCTAGTAGAATTCTATACATTTGTTATATCTAGCTATATTAATGAAATTACTACTCTATTATATTGAGTGAAACACTGCATAAAAAGCATATGATCCAAGTGAGAGTGATATATAAAATAATTCATTTACACCAATATTGAGCTGTTTTAACTAATTGTGTAGGTGATCTTCCATTAAATGAAAAAAATTAATTTTAAAAGTTCTTCTAATTTCTAATTTTTTTAATCCACAGCAAGTTGGTATTGATAAAGGTGACATTCCTGACCTCACACAGGTAAGCAACTCTCCCAGTGGAAGATTCAGTATGCATGAGATTATTACAACATATATTGCCACAGATGGGCATAGTCTTGTAAGCATTTCATGCATTTTGAATTTAGGCCAACCAACTTTCTTGGAAATTATTCTACTTTATTTATTATTTCTAGCCATTGAATATATTTCTGGAGGTAATAGGAAGATTTTCTTGTTCTTATGATATAGTTTTCTCTTTAAATGCAACTGAATTTAGTAAATGAACTCATCTTTTCATTTTAAACTTGATCAAAAGGAAACCTTGAATAATGTTAACAGAAGTGCTTTGGCTATGAAAAGTCACTATTTCTAGGCCTGATAATCAGAATATTAGAACTTTTCCTCCTGCTTGTCTTCCTAGTTTCCAACATGTCCCAGATACGAAGGAGACCCATGAATAGGGAAAACTCTGGTGTCACAGTTAAACTACTTGTCTCCTCTATGAAATGGAGGCATGTCCATGTATAAAATAAGCTAATAAAATAGTAGTGGTAGGTGAGCCATTTTTCTGGAGCCCATCTAGTAAATGACAACAATAGAGGGGCTTCTGTATCAATCATTTTATCTGTGAAGAGGGTACTGTATATGGTTCCTAATATATAGATTCAAGGTCGTTCATGGGTACAGCTTTATTGTATAACCTTTCTCATAATTGGCAGGAACTGTTTTTACTTAAGCACTCTGTTGTGGTACATTTATATCCCAAATATGTTATTTAACTAGAAATGATGTTATTGTAGAGATGATAGGAGAAAACATAGAGCTGCTATCTTATATACCAGTAATGAATATATGAACTTTCTGTCCTTGTAAATATAGTCATTATAATAGAAAAATAATTGTCATAATGAAAGATACCTACTTTTTAATAATATCAAAGTGCATTTAGTAATTTGCTATCCTTATTATGCCTTGAAATGTTTCCATCTTTAAAATAATATTAATCCTTAGGTTTTTAATTAAAAAATTAGGGAAACTCAAAGAAATGATCTTCTGTATTTGTATTATTAAAATACCAATTAAATATCAATAATTCTTTATGAATAAAATTCACAGAGCAATCCAGAACATGATGGCATTGTATTTTTTAGTTAAAAGTTGAGAGATAGTTATTTTTCATAGACAGAATATTGGTATAAAATATTTCGGCTACTATGAGAAAATAGTGTTTTTTGACGAGGCACATACCTGAGTAAGATATTGGCATCATTTTGGATATGGCCAAAAAATTAAGTATGCATAAAGTACCACTAAAAATCTCTTTATTAGATGTAGATTTATCTTTGTAACACTATAATTAAAAGCAAAGAAAATAAGTATGTTTTCATTTAAACTAATCATTTTTAGTAAAATTTATAGTACATTTTAAAAAATAATCCATGTAAGTAATACATGTTAACTTTTAAGACATTAAAATAATTTAGCTCTGACATTTAGAAGCTAATGAATAGCTTCTAGAAGTGGCAAATCATCTTAATTTCAACTCTATGGACACCGTTACTGTAGAATAAAAGAGAAACTAGGCTCTCAGTTAAGAATATAGGTCCTCATCTGTCGTACTTAGTTTGGGCAGTCTGAAAGGAAACAAGGAAATACTCAAATGACTACTTAAATTCATTTTTGCTTTTAACATTAGACAATGAGAGCATATCATTGAAAGTACATCATTGAAATCATATACTTGGATTAAATTTTTAATGATACTATTATAGTCATTATAATATTTATAATCTCCCCCTCAAGAAGCCCAGAAACATTATATTTTACTGAATGATTTAAGATGTGTGTTTTCATAATTTAGGGAACAGAGGCCCCTCCCTCGAAGAAAATAAAATCTTGCCCTGGGTCTGTTAGAAAGCTATTCTGTGGTAGAAATTCATTAGAATCTGTTAGCACTCTATTCTCTTCTTTTGTTATGACCTTAAGCGCCACATAAATTTCAATATTAACATTTATTTTTATGTGATACATATACACCATGGAATACTATACAACCATTAAAAAGAAAAGATCATGTGCTTTGCAGAGACATGGATGGAGCTTGGAGCCAATATCCCAAGTAAACTAATGCAGAAACAGAAAACCAAATACTGCATGTTCTCACTTATAAGTGGGAGCTAAACATTGAGTATATATGACACAATGAAGTGAACAACAGACACCAAGGCCTACTGGAGGGTAGAAGGTGGTACCCCTGTGACATGCAGTTTACCTATACGACAAACCTGCGCAAGTACCCCTGAACCTAAAAGATTTTTTAAATGTGGAAAAATATTTATTTTTAAATTAACTGTTCAGGTCGGGCACGGTAGCTCACGCCTGTAATCCAAGCACTTTGGGAGGCCGAGGCAGGCAGATCACAAGGTCAGGAGATCGAGACCACAGTGAAACCCCATATCTACTAAAAAAGAAAATACAAAAAATTAGCCAGGCACAGTGGTGGGCGCCTGTAGTCCCAGCTACTTGGGAGGCTGAGGCAGGAGAATGGCGTGAACCCAGGAGGCGGAGCTTACAGTGAGCCGAGATCACGCCACTGCACTCCAGCCTGGGCGACAGAGCGAGACTCCGTCTCGAAAAAAAAACAAAAATTACCTGTCATAGAAAAATTCTTCTAGTTCAATACAAGAATATGATATGCTTCTGAAATTTATTAACATTGTGGTTTCTTTTGGGGTTATGAGTGACATAGAGCTAAACACCCTTCTTCATTCCTGTGTAGAGCCCCTCGGCAGGTCTAATGGAAGTCTCTAATTGACCTGAGGATTTAGACCTCTGACAGTTATGATCAGGTCTGAGCTAGCATGTGAACTGTTCTGGGGTTAGTCCTTTAAAGAGTTGTTTCATCCTTAAAACCAGGATTAATCTGCAGATGGGTCCGAAGTACCAGGTTATATGGATTCGGTTCTAAGATTAGATTCTGCTTTCCACCAGGCTTGTCTGCGGCCACCATGGCCGTTCAATCTAGCCAGGTAATGAACAAAAATACCTGTCAGAAGAGAGTGTTAAAGAAGAGATGGAGATCAGAAGGGCTTCCTACTGGGAGTAGGAATAGAATGCTCATAACTTAGAAAATGATTAGAATTCCTCTTGCAGCAAAATGGAATGGGGGAATTTCATAGATATCTTTATGAATTTAATGGATAGCTTTTAGGTTAGAGACTGCACATTAAACATGAATGCAATCATCTGTAACCCTTTTTAACTTATACACATAATATCATAATTATTACATTTAAATTATTCACCAATATCAATGAAATTTGTAAGGACATTCAAAAATAACTGTTTTGGGGTAAGAACTGAATATATCAAAACTGAAATATTTCTCCTCAGCACTTTCAAATGGTTTCTTAGATCTAATGATAAAAATTTAATGATCTTGTGATTGCTTTTTTTAAATTTGGTTTTAATGATGCTTTATAAGCTATAGCATCTAAATCATAGATGGATGCTTTCTTTTGGAGCCTGGGCTCGCAATCAGCTATGAATTTGTTCCAAGAAAAGAATTTTTTAATGTTATTTCCTGTTTGTGGCGTGTGTACATTCCGAATGTAAAATATCTTCACTTATGAAAACAAACTTAGGTTTTGATGTCAGGAATTCTGGTTGACATGAAAACTACTGGTAAAGAAAGGTCTCCTTTTAAAGACCATACAACTGATGAATCAGTAACCGTATGTTGCTGTTATCTATTGGCTTTCACAGGCTGACTCTTGTTCTTTGGATTGGTGTTCCCATCTGATTGGTCTATTGACTTTGGCATTTTTAAAAACAAGAAACTAAAGAGCCTGCTCATTATACTTTGTTATATTAAATTCCTTTTACAACAGCAGAGGCATTCTCAAAGTTTTTGCTCCTTGGAAATTTAAGAGGTGGTTTTCATTTATTGTCTACTGCGTGCCAGGATATCCTCACTGCCATAGATGCAGCTGAGAAAAGGTAGACATTCCTGCACGCCTGGATATTACTATCAAAGTACTTTTTTTCTTCCAAAGACATTTGAGGAATTTATTTCTCTTCGATTTTACATGTCCTTGTAAGAAATATAAATGATGAAGCACTTTTAAACTTCTAGGTTGGAATGCTCCAAACTTAATTTCCCTTTAAGACAAAAGTCAAGTTTGATAGTCTTGTATTCTTGATAAAATTTCTCTTTCAGCTATTGTGATTTTTTTGTGTGACTTCTACTTATTTTTTCAATTTTCTCACTTAGTAAGAAACTTTACAAAATGAATAAAATGGGGACCTCTCTTCCTGGGTTTTTTGTTTTGTTTTGTTTTAGGTAACTAAGAAACTTAATAGGATAAAATATTACTGATTTTTGGTTATCCCATATTTGTTGCTATTTTGTGACTATAAATAGCATTTTTCTTAGACCATGTTTTAAACTTAGGTTTAGCCAAAAAATATCACACTTTCTTTACATTACATTTAACATTCAAAGTATCTTAAGTCTTCTAACTGGAAAGAAGTTCTATGGCTTATTTTTTTTCCTTACTGCGATCCCAGTGAAAAAATAGAAATATGAAAAGTTTATATGCCCAGACCTCCTAAATTCCATCATTGTCATCATCATTATCATCATCACTCACAATTAGTGTGACAGTTTTGAAGTTATCAGATGTGAATTCATCTAAAAATTTTGAAGCCATTTATATTTTTTTCTTTTCAATGTTATTATGTACATTCTTTATTCAATGAGCATTTCTTTATAGTTTATAATCTGGTATCTAGAACAAAATTTTATGTATCTCTTTTAAAATTCATTTTTTAAACTTAGAAATATTGTCTTAGTTGTGGTTTACTATAATTTATTAAGTCCATTTTCATCTGAGTTGTATTTTAAAATCCTAATTTTTGTAATTTCCTAAACGTATTATATCCCCCTGATAATCTTTTTTTTTTTTTAACTCTATAGCTCAAAGCTTTTAAAATAATGCTGACAGGGCTGTTCTTTTCTATCTTACCTTCATCATTTTGATCAAGTTAATATTTTGGTTCACTTAGTAATTTTTATATATCTAAATTTACATGTTTTAGTTCACTTGGTAATTTATACCTATAATAATCACATAATTACAAATATAATAATCACATAAATGTTAAGATAGTTTAAGAGTCTATTAGTGAAATGAAAAATGGATATTAAATAAATGTCCTGAATTTTCAAAATTAAAGATTTTTAATAAGAATTGTAATCTGTCATTAAAGGTACGGTGTAAAAGATACAGTTATATGAATGTCTGTGAATTCTGTGAGTTCCTTTATCAGTTACCATAGTTACTTCAATGTCCTTCAAAATTAATTTCACATTAATTTAAAGAAGAATTGTCAGAATTAAATATATCTATAAGGGTAGTTATATATTTCATTTAAGAAATGCTATTCTTTGAATGCCTATGCTGCTGTTAAGGTCTAATTTGTGTTACAACTATTTGAGAGAGACAAAATTAAATCTCTAATGCTTAAGGAATAGATTGGGTGAAACATTTGCATGAACCTATTATTTCTCTTTAAGTATACAGTGAAATGTCATCGCTTTATATTGCCTAAAATTTTATTTATAAAAGGAAGCATTCAAGTATTTCTTAATAAGAGTTGAAATTTATTAAATTTGCCAATACACAGTGCTCTGATATTACATTTGCTAAAAGTTACTTTATTATACATATAAATATATTTTTATATATAAATAGGTCAATAATACAATCTTAATTGTTATTGATTATTAGAATTATATTCTTTTCCCCACAACTCTCACTCACCACCTTTTTCAAATATATTTAAATGGTTTTTCCTAATATTTCAGACAAACATAGATAAGTGAGATTTTACTGTATTTTCAAATTTCTGTAAATTTGTATTTGGGCACTTATATTTTTGACTTGAATACAAACACTTACTCATTTTTACTGTGGTCTTATGAAAAGGAGTTGGTGAAGTTGATTTGAGTTTACTGCATATAAGTAATATATTAGTAAAAGTCTATCCGATGTAACTCTACACTGAAACCACACTGTAATGCTATTTGTTATGCAGTGGAGTTAAGTCTGTTTAAGATGAGTCTGTCTGAAAGTCCATGGAGTTTAAATATTTAAATACTGAAAGGACCTGGAATTAAATTTTCTCATATGTATATCGGGGTCCATCCACAGACTTCCACCATACAGTTACAGTGACATTACAGTGTGTTTACATTGAAAGTAAACAATGCAGACATTTATTTTTACTTTCTTATTGTAGGCTCCCAGCAGTCTTATGGAGACGCTTGAACAGCATCTAAATACATTAGAAGGAAAGAAACCTGGAAACAAGTACGCATTAGTTGTATATTCTAAATAAGATGAAAAATACTAGAGTCGTTCTTCTAAGAATGAGATTTATCATGGTACAACTTATATTGCTCTAGTTTTAGGTCATGCTTTGTTGTAATTTTCTGGGCTCCCTCAGAACCCCTACCCTTCCTATTAACTTATGACAGTGGGTATAGACAATCTCTCTGCAGGCTAATGCAGCAAGTTAGTAGATTGTACCTACATTAACTGAACCTAATGATTTGAACATTTGCCCTTAGAAGGAATTCACAATACGTGGAAAAATAGTTACTCATGTTTAAAAATCACAGCTGTTCTCATTGGACACGAGTGAAAACAAGCACAGTTTCACAAGCAGCCTTGAGCACTGTATTGTCATTGTCAACCCCACTGTGGAAAAAGAAAAGCCCTCAAGTAGAGTTTTTTGGACTCCAGTCTCTCCCTACTTGAACCATTAGACATGGCATACTACTGACATTTTATTCATAGATCCTTTTATATAGAGAATAGCAATCAAGCAGTGATAAGTACAATTTTACTAGATTTTCATACCTTTGTGTTTGGGTACTTATATTTTTGACTTTTTCCTCACTACGTGCACAAAATGTCCAGGTTCCTTTTTTTTTCTTTTTCCATCTCTCCAGCAGGTCTGAAACTTGTCTATTCACAAGGCCTGGTGTTTTCCAATCTTTGTGCCTTATTCAGACTATAATTCTGCAAGTCTTAGGATGCCCACCCTCCTTGTCCTGCTTTGTAAATCTTATGCATCCTGGGAAGGCCATCTCTAGTCCTACCTTCTCATGAAGACTTTCTTTATCTTGAACTGCTCAGTATTGTGGCTATTTCTTTTTTTACATGTATGATTTAAGTAGATTTTCTGAATCTAAAGGTTAGGGACTATTTTATACTTCATTATGTCCATTTAAACACTTAATGTAGGTCCTCTACAGAGAGAGCTTGGAATCCGTCTTTGTTGATGATACCAGCTTTCTGTTTATTCCATTTAGGTTGACAGCAGGAGTTAGTAGAGACAACCCGTAAAATGATCATTTCAGGGCTGTAGGCTGATCACAGATTTTACCTATGACAGAGCTATCAAAATGCAACTGTTTTCTGACTTTGTTGCCTCCGGACATTCTCCCAGAATCTAGGCTTCTGTCTTGATGTTACTTTTTTTTTTTTCTGGTTGTTTCATTAGCTGTGTTATTTCTATAATATTTTTTCAAGTTAGTGTAGAAATTATTGCATGTTTTAAATTTGCAATGATAAGCAACAGTATAAGAGTATTCCAGACAATTATGGCCGAGCTATTTGGAATGATGGATAGTAGGAGCTCTCAGGGGCTCTTTCAAGGTTGTTTCCTTGAAAACAACCTTGGAAGCAGGCTCTGCCTCCAATCTCAGTGTGGCGGAGGATGATCAGACTTGACATGAGATACATTAGATTACAATAAGAGATGCCCTAGTACAGTTATTTCTGGGCCCACCCTCTATTAGGGTATCTGGGTAGCCAAATGAGTTGCCTAGGATTTAAGCAAGTGGAGACGGGAAGCTGAGAAATGTTTCTGCTCCTGTGACAGAAGGACCTCTTTAGTTAAGGAAATATGCACATCCACTAAAGTTAAAATCTCTCTCTTGTGCAGTGCTGGATGCACACTGTAAGTCAGCTTCTCTGAACTCTTCCACTCAGGGTCCCCCAAACCCCACATAGGGCCACACTCTTCCCTTGTTTTTTTGTTAAATCTGTCAGTGCTGCAGTCACAGAGAAGCCTCCTTGGGTAGCTAGAATGGATCTCATTAGCCCTGACTTCAAATCTAAATTCGCCCCCTTGTGGTCACCACAAGCTATTTTTGGAAAAAAAAATAGTTATGGACATTTAGTTACATTTCTAGAGAAGTGAAATTTAAAATTCAATAATCCTCCATTTCAAATTACTTTTTTCTTATATGATTTTTCTTTTTCCTTTAAAATCATTTTATGCTTGTCATATTTCTCTTCTGAATTGGCTAAAACCACATTTGAACTTGTCTTTTGCTTATTCCCTATTTTTTAAAATAAATGAACTGTAATAGTTAACTATTCTCTTCTTTGTATGTTTGTGCTTACCTTGGAACTTAAGTGAAGGGTGAGTACTTTATGGAGTGAGTTTTTTGCATTTGGTAATTACTAAAAATGCAAAAAACACTCTTAAGATTCCACATTTGGTATTTAGAAGATTTAAAACTGATTTCTGTCCCTTTTACACATGTGTTTTTTCATTATGCTTTATTTTTGTCTCCCAAGTTGACTAGCATAAATGGTTTTACTTTCTTTTGGTCTTCTTGGATCTGGACTAACAGTTTCTCTTAGATGGATATATGTATATATATTTATATATTCCTCTTATATTTTATAAATGAAATTTTTTTTTATTTGCTTAGTAAACAAAAGATTTCCCCATGGCTGATAGCATAAATGCTGAAAAACAAATTTATAAAGAAAATTAACTACTTAAAATTGTTTTATTTGTCTTCTGGTCACAGTATAAAACTATTCTAACCTCTAAACCAAGTATATACATAAACTGAAGCATTTGCAAATGTCTGCTATGAAGAATATGTATGCCCTTTATATTTAGTACCTTGTGTCCACTGCTATTTATTTTTGTAATTGTATGCAATACTCTGTGATATACCTTTATATATTGTCTGTTTCTATAATTCCACAGTACAAAAGAGAGAAATTTATTTTATTTATGTGGGTTTACTAAGTTTTGAGGTTACAGGAAATTTAAGATAAGTCTTTTGTAATTCAAGTTATTTGAAGGATGTAGATAGATCTTTCACATCTGTATTTTTTTCTGGCTAGCACTTACACTGAAAACTATATAGGGATTATTGTTATGACTCATAAAACTTAACAAAATATTCTATTTGACGGCTTCCTATCAACATCTTGGAAGGAAATATGGACATTTGCTGTGTTCATAGTGAAACCTATGAGTTTGTAGTAATTTTACAGAATTTAGAGTACATTACTTATATGGGTCATTCATTTTCTTCTAAAATTATCTTAATGCCTTGTTTTTCCAACATGGTTCATTATCGACTAGATTTTTCTAGGTGAAATTATTAATAGAAGTATTGGTCTTTTAATAAATATTGTCTATATATAAATGATGTAACATCTTCTTTCCTAAAGGGCAATGACTAACATTAGGGTGGAAAACCAAGCGAGAAACACATAAGAAGAGCAATTTATATGTTGTGTAAGAGAGAAGCAAATGTGCCAAGCTTATCTGTGTTTTGGAGGTTGGAATGTAGACTGAGCACAGGCCCCGAGGAGCAGATAGACTTGGACTAGAATCTGGAATTCACCGTTAAAGCACGATGAGACATGGGAAAGTTATTAACCTCTCCGAGCCTGGGAACCTTCAGAGTTAAATCCGTGATTAATGGTGCTTTTGAAAGCTATGGCCCCATTGGAGCACCTCTGGTTCTCACCCTTTTAATTAAATCACAGCAGAAGCCAACTCTGGTTAGAAAACAGAGGTCACACATCCTGACAGTTTTGTTTCACAGAAAATAACTTTTTAAAGACTTCTGGTTAATTTATTGATTATAGAATGAATACCTGAATATATTCTAATTTAAAAATTCAAATAATACAGAAAATGTCAGATAATATGTAAAGTGCTAGGGATATAAAACAATGGGATGAGTTCCTTCCTTTCAAAAAACTTAGTATCTAGTGAAGAAGATAGAGAATTAAACAGGCAACTAAGATATAAGTGGGGTGATATCTCAACAGAGACAGTAGGAGAGTTTTGTTTGTTTGCATAATTCATGGGATAACTACAAGTATAATTTAGTAATATTGTTTATGTGGAAGCTTGGCAAAATGATTCTTGTACCAATTATGATTTTTCATACTTAAGTATGATATTCTTTTTTATAGCAGGTAGAACAATTCTATCATTTTTATTATATCTTCATTCTTGCTATGGGGTTGAAGATGTTATAGAAGAAGTTATAATATTTTAGGTATTAGTTTGGAAGTGTATTTCTAAAGCCATTGATTTTTTTTTTTTTTTTTTTTGAGACGGAGTCTTGCTCTGTCTCCTAGACTGGAGGGAATGCAGAGGTGCGATGTCAGCTCACTGCAACCTCCACCCACCAGGTTCAAGCAATTCTCCTGCCTCAGCCTCCTGAGTAGCTGGGATTACAGACGCGTGCCACCACACCCAGCTTATTTTTTTTTTTTTTTTTTGTATTTTTAGTAGAGGCAGTATTTTGCCATATTGGCCAGACTGGTTTCAAACCCCTGACCTCAAGTGATCTGCCTGCCTTTACCTCCCAAAGTGCTGGGATTACAGGCGTGAGCCACCGCACCTGGCCTATTCTCTTTTCTTTATTAGTATTTATAATTGTATCAATACCACTAAGAATTGGTTTATGAAAATTGCTTGAGAGAGAAACAAATTAATTTAAATTAATTCATTCTTAGAAAGTGACCAGGCCAAAGGCTTCTATATTTTCTTTGCAGAATTCAGGCTATTATTTTCTTGAATTTTTATTTAGATTTAACTCCCTTCCTTTTTCATACATAAAGGGAAGAAATAGTGGGAGTGGAGAAATTATTAGCCAAAACTCACTGGGACATTTTCCACCTTATGCTGTACTAGATTTTTAGGTTCTGAAGTAATCTACTGTAGATATTTCAGTAGACCCTTTGATACAAACAGTATAGATAAAGGTATATCCTTTCCCTCATAGACTATATTACTCTTAAGATAACATTTAGCCAAACTACATGTAACCAAGTTGTTACCCTCATGCTTGTTATATAGCAGAAATGTCTGTGCCCTTGCTACCTGTTGTTTAGATTCATTGTAAGTAGAAATTAAATTCAAACAGGAAATGGCAGGCTGTATTTGCAAATGAAGTTGAACTTAAAAGATATTAACTTGGGCCAGGCGCGGTGGCTTACGCCTGTAATCCCAGCACTATAGGAGGCCAAGGCAGGCGGATCACAAGGTCAGGAGATCGAGACCATCCTGGCTAACATGGTGAAACCATCTCTACTAAAAATACAAAAAAAGAAAAAATTAGCTGGGCGTGGTCGCGGGCGCCTGTAGTCCCAGCTGCTTGGGAGGCTGAGGCAGGAGAATGGCGTGAACCCAGGAGGCAGAGCTTGAAGTGAGCCGAGATCGTGCCACTGCACTCCAGCCTGGGTGACAGAGTGAGACTCTGTCTAAAAAAAAAAAAAAAAAAAAAAAAGAGTTATTAACTTGGCATATAATACTGTTGAATTTGCTATATCCAATAAGACAAAAATTCATAATATTGTACAAAATTCCACTTACTAAATTTCTGCTGTAATTTTGTTTTGCTGCTGCTATGTGTGTGATATTTTCTCTGTAGATGAGTAAAAAGTCATCCCTACCATCCAGTAAGGCGGCGAATATAGGCTGCTTATTGAAATGTATTTAATCTACATCTTGTTTTGTTATTCATTTTTCACTAACTGAAGTTAGTAAAATGTGAACTGTTCTGGCAGTTATTTCTGAAGCACTTTGCTAGAAGTGCTCTGCAATAGTCAATGCTACCAGTAATATAACTTAAAATTCACCCCTTCCTGATTTTCCCTCATTTTCTTAGAAAAAAGCATCGAAGTTGCTGTTTTTTCCCTCGCTCCCACTAGTTATAACAGGATGATGGGAATATTTTTCCTAGAATATTCTTGCTAGACATTTTATTACAGCCATAGGGAAAAACAAAAAACAGACTTCAATAGTATGAATATGGAAGCCGAGACATAGTTCAGGCACAGGGCCTGTAGGGATCTTCACAGTGTACTTTAACCTTAGTGATTTAAACCACTGGGTATTGGGGTTTTTTATAATTCTGCAAAGCATGGTTTTTTCCAAGCCTTCTGAAAATGGTTTTAAATTCCCATTTGGACAGTTTGTTTTTTATGGACATAGGCAATAATGTTTGACTCAAAGAATTTGAGTTGCGAGAGATATAGAAAATAATGTTGAATTTAAGTATTTCTAGCACTGGAAATTAAGTAGATGGAAAACAGTGGAAGGGGATGTCATTACTAAGTAAAAGATTACAAGTTTTTTAAAAATAGTTTGTCCATTATTTTAAAAGTCTGTATATAAAACAAGTTAGTGCTTGACCACGTGAAATCCAACTTAAAGGCTTCTACAAATATATTCACATATATATATTCAGTTTTAATTTTTTTTTATGTTGCCTTTTAGATCTGGTGCTCCCTCTCCATTAAGTAAGGTAAGTTTGGTTTTTTGTTTGGGGATTTTTGTTTTTTGTTTTTTACCATTTTACCATCATAAAGTGTACAGTTCAGTGGCATTATGTACCTTTACATTGTTGTACAACCATCCCCACTATCCATTTCCAGAACTTTTTTTTTATCTTTCAAAACTATAACTATACCATTAAACAATAACTTCCCACCTCCCTCTCTCCCCGAGCCCCTGGCAACCACCATTCTACTTTCTGTCTCTATGAATTTGATTACTCTAGGAACCTCATATGTGTGAACTCATATAGTATCTGTCTTTTGGTGACTGGTTTATTTCACTTAGCATATCTTCAAGGTTCAGCCATGTTGTACCATGTGCCTGAATTTCCTCCCTTTTGAAGGCCGAATTATATTCCATTATATGTATATACCACACTTTATTCATGCATTCATCTGTCACTGGATATTTGGTTGCTTGTATCATTTGGGTTTATGAATAATGCTTCTGTGAACGTGGGTGTACAACTATCTGTTTAAGTCCCTGGTTTTGATTCTTTGGGGGTATATACCCAGAAGTGGAATTGCTGGGTCATATGGTAATTCTAATTTAAATTGTTTGAGGAAAGGTAAGTTACGTTTTTATGTATCCTCCTTTACATATGTAGTATATGTCCAATGTAGTATAGTATACGTAATTTAGTCCTTTGTTTGGACTAAGTATTTTTAAACTTGGAGAGATTTTCATGTATTTACATTACAACAGAAAACAAATGTTATCAGTAGAATGTTTTAATAGTTGTAAAACATTTTTACATATTCTAAATCAGAGTCGTATGAGGTAGGTAATGTGATATTGTGCATGTTTCAATGGTAGAGAAATCCATTGTAATTGGATGTCTTTCCACAAATATGCCCTTTAGACAGTCTACTATAATAACTTTAATAACTCATTTACCTCCTCGTCTCTTTTTTACCATATGAAAGGACAGGATTAGGGTTATTAGTGACAAGAGTATTTACTTCTATAGGTCTCTAGTTCACATTTACCATTGTATTCTTCAGACAAAAATGTAATAGACCTGTTTCTTCCTCTTTGACAAATTTCCATTATATAATTGCTGTCATTACAGATATTCGAGGATATCATTATGGCTGCACTGGTGATTTCCAGACACCATGTACTATGCCAGTGATGGGTTGGCTGGCTGCCTAAGATCCCCTCAGGGACCTTGAACAATCAGTCAGATAAAACAAACAAGTGTAAAGCTCCATTTATTCTGATATAAGGCCAAGTTTAAAACCATTATGTCTATGTGAAAAACTCCAATATATGACTGCTGAGTAGAGTGTCGTAAAATTGTGGCATCCTTTGGGTTGGTCTGTTTCTACATTTTGGCAAAACTGAATTTTACTGACTTTTTCTTTTTGTAATAACAGATTATTTGGGTTCTGTTTTCCTAGCTCTTACATCTCCTCAGAGCTTGTTGTTACAGGGCATTTTTAATGGGCTTCTGTAGAGTTTCATTTTTTGCATTTATGTTCATAATATTTATTGCTGTCATGAAGTTCTCAGTGTTTCATCAGTATCATTTTTTCTAAACTTATTTACATGCATTGGCTTTTAAAAATCTTTTCATAGAGGATTTCTCAATGTTCCCAATGGATGACATACAATTAGCTTTAACTAGTCCTTTCTCTTCCATTGATCATGTTTTGTATTCCATTTGGAAGATTTGGATTTTCGTTCAAGAGAGAGGTCTGAGTTGATATTTTCTGATCAACAACATCCACACTGCTCGTGTATCCTCCTTTCTTGAAGTGCTAAATGCTTGGCACTTGCATATCTATTGAATTTTGACTTTTGGATTAGTTATATTCTTGGACAAACATATTATTTAAGTCTGGAAATTTCTGTAAATTTCTGATCTCCTCAGTTTTTTTTTCCCTCAAATTATTCTTTTTAAAACTTCCTTTATGTTTGGTCTGTTTGAAGTCAGATGTCCAGTTAGGGGAGTATCTGATAGCTCTGGCTTGGTCTTGGTCTTCATGAATCTTCCTGCTGTTATATCTCGTCTCCACTTACAGAACTAAGTATCAATAGATTGTTTTGAAATGTTCCATTAATCTTTCTGTTGTGAATGCATGGAGAATTAAATATACCAGACAAAATTGTTTAGTTACAATAACTAAAAATCTTGTAATATATTAATTGACTATTAATACCTCTTCTTAAAAAAACCAGTCCAGAAAAATAAATACTAGATTTTATTTTTACTATTTTAGTTTTATCTATGTCATCTTAGTGATGGGCTATAGTCATGATATCTTCAAAACATCAGTGGCTTGAATCTTGCTGGTGAATCGTTCTCTTCCAACTGTGAACTATTTCGCAAGTTAGATTTCTGGATTTGAAGGTCATCTGAGAGGACCTCACATGAAATCTTTTTAGGATGACAAGAAAAAATAATGACATTGGTTTTTTTAGCAATTACTACAATTAATAATTTTTGAAATTTTTTACAGCTAGTAAGATCTTTCCTAATAATTTTATGTTCAAGACATACATTTAGCTTCTATTTTAATTAATGAAGTCATTGCAATGTTAAGCCAAATATTTTATCATTTTATATAAATTACATTTAAAATTTGTAACATGTTTTAGCCATTATTGATTATTTATTACAATCCTTGATTTCAAATTTTATTGAGTTTTTTTTTTCCTCCACAAAAAATTACAAAAAAAAATTACTGGGCATGTCATGGGTATACAAAGAAAAGTCCTGCTGCCCTGTGTCCTGTAGATTCATATTTGACTCGAGTGTGCTGTGCATCTTCACTTTCAGTCTTCTCCAGCCACAACTGTTACGTCTCCTAATTCTACACCAGCTAAAACTATTGACACATCCCCACCGGTTGATTTATTTGCAACTGCATCTGCGGCTGTCCCAGTCAGGTTGGTTAATAAATATGCAGTTAACTGTTTATTAATATTTTATTAGAAATTGGTTTTATTTTTATGTGCTGTACCCAAATGATTTCACCAAAGGAAATTTAATCCTAGTTATGTGATATGTTGAGGTTTTTACTACACAAAGTACATTGTTTACTCCTGTGCCTCTTAAATCATTAGAAAGACGTAAGCTATAGAAATCACCTTGTTGTCACAAACTGGGAAAGGAAATGGAATAACGATACACACAGTTTCTTCTGAAATTGGCTGATATGGAAAGTGTTTTCTAAAATGTTTCTTCTTGTGGGAAGTTCAAAAGGTATTTTAAAATGCTTTAAAACACACACACACACACACACACACACACACACACACACACACACCAAACTTGGAATTGTTTGACCAATTAGCTAGTGCATATGAGGAACTCACACTCTGGTGGTAGGAGGAGGCCTTCGGGGTATTCCCGATCAGTTTTTATAGAACCTACAGATCAGAACAGTAGTGAGAAATCTGGGGGTGACTGTGCGTTCTTTGAAATCTTCAGCCTCCTAAAATCAATCCCCAGCTCATAGGTGTGTCCTCAAATAATAAATTTAGGTCAATTCCTTAGTTCATTTGCCTTAAGAGGATTCTAGTATCATTTTGTAGTATCTTTGACTCTGATTATGAATGCCCTATGTTTGGAGACATGAACTTTGAACTGAGCAAGAAATCCAAGTATTGTACCCATGTTAACTGTGTGCTTTACTCTCTACTTGCTTAGTTCTGCATTTTATAATAGCAAGTTTGGTATAACCAAGTCCTTTCTGTTACTGTTCTAATATAAATTCCTTCTTATAAAAGCTTTAAGATATTAATAATAAATATGTATTCCTTTCCTGGTATTTAGTCCAGTTGTATTTATGAAATGGACGTCAAAACTAAGCAATGGTTTCAGTGGTTTTGAAACTTTTTTTAAACAGCAGCAGAATCCTTTCTTCAAAAGAATATTACTTGGAAATCTAATATGTAAAAACAGATAAAGATGAAACTGCTGTTTATGAAGGCAGGTGGGACACCTGGGACCCTGATGGCTTGGCACCTGGCCTGGTAACCTTTAAGCCAGTGCTCCTCAAATCTGAATGTATGTGTGAATTGCTTTGGCATCTTATTAAAATGAAGATTCTGAGGTAGTAGATACAGGGTCTGCCTGAGATTTTGAATTTATAAAAATGTCCCAGGATGCTGCTAGTTTGAGGCCTATACTTTGAATAGTAAGGCTGCTCCTTGGAGCTTCTACAGACAGAGAAGCTTTGAAAAGCACAGCCTCAACTGAGTAAAAATTTAAAATGCAGTAGTCATTCTAGGTGAGTCCTCTTACAGGCAAACTCGATATATTATAGTCTAACGTAGGAAAAAGATAAATTAGTGGTTAATAATTCCCTTTAGTGTTCTTTGGTTTATAAATAAATTCTTCTCAAGACATGAATTTTTTTTCTATACAAAAGATTTTAGGAAATAGAGAAAAGATAACCTCAAGGTTATGATTTTGATTTCCGTGTAGAATGTTTCACATATGTCAAGTCCAGCCCACTCTCTGTTTTTGTAAATAAAGTTTTATTTGAACAAAGACATGTTGATTTGTTTATGTATTGTCTGTGTCTTAATTTCATTCTACAATAGCAGAGTCAAGAAATGATAGAGACCAACTGGCCCTCAAAGTCTAAAATACTTACCATCTTGCCTTTGACAAAAGTAGTTTGCCAACTCTTGGTATATGCTATATCTCTATACTTTCCAAAGTATTATTCTGTTATTGGATTTAAAATACCTAAAATCTTTGATGATTTCTGCATGTCTTTATTCAAAAACACCTTTATATTATAAAATTTCAAAATCTGGTTTTAATGTTTTATTTTCCTTTCAGCACTTCTAAACCATCTAGTGATCTCCTGGACCTCCAGCCAGACTTTTCCTCTGGAGGGGCAGCAGCAGCCGCAGCACCAGCACCACCACCACCTGCTGGAGGAGCCACTGCATGGGGAGGTGAGTGAAACCAGACAGCCTTGCCATTTCTCTATTCATTTTATTTCATTGTTTTTACTTAGGCTATAATTGTTAATATTTACTTTTTGATTATCCAAAATGGTATTAGAAACTTGAAGGGAAAATGCTAAGGATGGCATTTATTGATTGAAATATATATTGAGAGAGAGACAGAGAAAGTGCCTGTAATACAGTGAGAATGTTCAAATAGTCATATAGTTTTTACTTTAACAGTTGGAACAAGGAAGTTTTGTGGGTTTTTTGTTGTTCTTTTTTATTACTACTCTGAAATTCTGATTATTTTTAGTAATTGTTCTCTAGAGACTCAGGCCTTAGAGGATTGAGTATTCCCCTTAATTTATGGTTACTCAAAGGTAGCATTTCTAATTTGGTTTGGTCAGGTGTAGCCTCCTTCCTGGATTCTTTTAGGCCTGAATTGATTTTATTCACATTGTATTTGACTTCATACAGTTGAAATCTTTTTACAGATTCTTATTTGTACCAGAAAAAATCCATACTTAAACTGATTGACTAAGAGGAATCACATCTAAGCACTTGATTCCCACTTTATTTTTAGATCTCAGGAAAAAAATCAGCCTTTTATAAATATTTGATTTAAAACATTTAATATTAATATAAAAATTAAAGTAATTGCTTCATAATGCTCAGAGCTGCAAAGAGTTGGTTTTAAATACCATGCCCTCCTGCACCAAACTATCAAAATAAAGTTTTCAAAAAGTTTAAGACATGCTTGTACAACTATAGGAGCAACACAAATAAAAGACTTAGTACTCACTAATGAGGAAACCAGGAAGATGATAAAGCTGTCTCAAAGAACATTTTGAGGAACTGAGCATTTATAGGTATTTTAAAAGGAATGTTAGAATAAGATGGCTAGGTTAGATAGAAAGCTGTTAATGTCCTATAGGGTAATAAAAATCATAGCCTTGAGGTTATCTTTTCTCCCATACAGAAATTATTTGCATCACTAGCAGAGAAGATCTGTAACAACATAACATTGCAGAATCAGAGCCTTTAATGTACAATAATAACTAAGTCAAATGAAGTTATATTTATCTAAATAATTAAATATCCTTCGGTGGTCTTGTTAAACAGTGTGTCAGCATAACATCAAAAGTCCTATCTGTAATCTCTTGATCTCATTTCCAAGTTATTTTGGTAACAAAAGTAAGAGAAAGATAACCAGTTCTGAAATAATGTTGCTAACTATAAATAACATTTAAAATGTTGGCACATTTCCATTTTAAATATGTAAACCTTATCCTATATTGAAATGTTCAACTCCTAAGGCTACAGCTATCAATTTTTAAAATAAAATTGTTCTCTCAGCTTGATTTAACTTTATTAAATTTTGATTGGTAAAGGAAAATATTGCTGAAGAGATTTTATAAGGGCATTCTTTTTTACTCATGTTTTTATTCTGAGCTTCATCATTGATTATTTTAATTTGCTAATAATTTATTTTCATTACCATATTGTCTTTGTTAGAACTTTAATGAATAAACAGTGAAACTGTAAACTAGTCCCTTTTCCATATTCCCTGGCATGAAACTGAAGATAAATTTTATCTTTTTTAAAAAAATTTTGGGCCAGGCGCGGTGGCTCACGCTTGTAATCCCAGCACTTTGGGAGGCCGAGGCGGGCGGATCATGAGGGCAGGAGATCGAGACCACGGTGAAACCCTGCCTCTACTAAAAATACAAAAAAATTAGCCGGGCGTGGTGGCGGGCGCCTGTAGTCCCAACTACTCGGAAAGGCTGAGGCAGGAGAATGGCGTGAACCTGGGAGGCGGAGCTTGCGGTGAGCCGAGATTGCGCCACTGCACCCCAGCCTGGGCAACAGAGCAAGACTCCGTCTCAAAAAAAAAAAAAAAAAAAAAAAAAAATTGGCACCAAAAGAAGAATGCCAAATAAATAAAAGGAAAAAATAAAAGGTGAAATTTTGTTGAATTGCAATATAACATTTTTATTCATTTTCATCTCTAAATACTTTTTGCTAAGACACATAATATTGTAAAGAATTGATTGTCATAACCAATTTTATTAGAACACGTTTTAGACTTTACTAGTTAGAAATATGTAACTATTGATGATTGAAACATTAAAATATCATTGGACATAAAAAGAGAAAGCAGAGCAGTATGGTTTTCGCCAGGGCTGTACTATATGGACAGTGTAGATCATGCATTGCTCCACGGCAGGGCAAGGGGGCGGAAATCCAGCCAGAACTCTTCAGCCACACTGTGAGCCTTTCTCATTATCCTTGAGAAAGAGATGCTTTACTTTTTCTAATCTGTCTCACTACAGGGAGTACCTTTTTTTTCTTCTTTTTAAGATATTATAGCTTTTATTTTAGAATATAGCTTTTATTTTATTTTCAAATTTTAGCCATAAGACAGTAAAATGAACTCATTGGTTTACCAAAGACAGTTGGATTAAAAAAACTGGGTACAGTGACTCATGCATGTAGCTTCTGAGGAGGCTGAGATGAGAATCTCACTTACGCCCAGTAGTTAAGAGTCCAGCCTGAGCAACATAGTGAGATCCTTTCTCAAAAAAAAAAAGAAAAAAAAAAAACACCAAAAAGGCAGTTGGATCCAAATTATATTTCTGACAAAATGGGGCCTGTTCACATGGCTAAACATCAGTTGTCCCAATAGGTAAGCTAATGGGCCAAAATTTGGGGTAAAGCAGTTTCCATAGTAGTTTGATTTTAAAAGCATATTTTTATGCTTTTTTCAATTATTTTAAATGACTATAAGGTTAAAGATTTTTTGATAAACACATAAGATTAATTTTAAAATAAAAACTGAGGCCGGGCGCGGTGGCTCACGCTTGTAATCCCAGCACTTTGGGAGGCCGAGGCGGGCGGATCACGAGGTCAGGAGATCGAGACCACGGTGAAACCCCATCCCTACTAAAAATACAAAAAATTAGCCAGGCGTGGTGGCGGGGGCCTGTAGTCCCAGCTACTCGGAGAGGCTGAGGCAGGAGAATGGCGTGAACCCGGGAGGCGGAGCTTGCAGTGAGCCGAGATCGCGCCACTGCACTCCAGCCTGGGGGACAGAGAGAGACTCCGTCTCAAAAAAAAAAAACTGAGATAGTTCTCAAGTTACAATGAAAGCTAATATTGACTGAGTGCTCCTTCTGTAACAAGTACTATGCTGGTCATCACTACACTTACACAAGAAAGGTACTATCTTTAACCTGTTTAAAATGATAAATATGTGAAAACCATGTAAACTTTCTTATTTCTTTCTTTTTTAACTTTAAGTTCCGGGATACATGTGCAGAATGTTTGTTACATAGGTATACATGTGCCATGGTGGTTTGCTGCACCTATCAACCAGTTATCTAGGTTTTAAGCCCCACATGCATTAGGTATTTGTCCTAATGCTGTCCCTCCCCTTGCCCCAGGGAGTACGTTTTTATAGTTAGTACAAAGGCACCTTATAGGGCCTGATGTTCATCTTTTGATGGTTAGACAGCACTTTTGCCTCAACAAAACATCTACAACTGCAACATTTCATAGCAATAGAAAAGTCAACTATGGGGGGGAAATGCTAATAAATAAATTCTCTGATTTCTAAGCAAAATAGTAAAAATTATAAGACTTTAAGAAATTGAAATAAACTTCTATAATTTGCCCAGTAGATACCCAGTAATGGTTGAAGGTGATGCTAAATTGTAACAGATATGTGTTTGTTCATTTGACTAAGCAAAAAAATAAAATTGTTTCCTCACTCTTGTTTGATAAGATCAAGCCACTTCTATTATTGAAGCATATTTGAATTCGGTATAACTAGGCGGTAAATTATAAACTGTAAAACTCTGTAAGCCTAATTGGATGGTCTCGTTTCCAAGGACCATAGCCACTTCAAATGTCTCTAAATTTTTCTTGGGGGTTATAGGTATTAACACACATTTTTATTTCAGGGGACATTTTGTAATGATAGCATTTTTTTCCTGTTGGTGTAAAGCAACCAAATTTTAGCAAATTCCTTTTAGTAAATTTAATTTAAATTGTGCATATAAGATTTGGCATTTCTACAGGCTAGTGATGAACCCAATCAGCTGGAAGAATACAGAGGATTTTTTAAATCCTCATCTTTGGCTCCCTAATAGAGAGAGTGTTTTATTTTCTTCATAGTAAATTCATGTTGCAGAAGCACAAATAAGTGTGTGTTGTGTGTCTGTATATTTTAGACATGGGAAAACAGTTTCTTTTTATACATGCTTAAAGTGAAATTTCTACTTTTTTTGAGAAATATGGGATTACTGCCAGAATTTATTAGAATTAAAATTATTTACCAACCTGTATTTGAAAGTTAACCAATATTATGTGATGATATGACTCTGATATCTTCATGTATAAGGTTAGCTACAGCACAAGTAGTTTTGTGACCCATTTGCTTGTTAATAAAACGTGGAGTACATGTCTATAGGTGAAACTTGGTCTAGAGGGTCTCTAGGTCCCTTCTAGCTTGACAGTTCCATGATAACAGGTAGTACATTTATTTTTTAATTACAAATGGTGTAGAAGACTCATAAAGCTAAGGTTTTTTTAGTTGGTACCTTATCTGGCTTGGACATTGGTATGGTCATATGTTTCAACTTTAGCTGTTATTTATTCATATGCTGCCGTGTAATGGACATCGGTAGACCTTTTGGGAGAGGGTGAGTAAAGCTTTATTTTTAAACTTCCATTTTGACAGACTTCTGTGTGTTACAACTGTCCTTATTTTGATCATTTGGAGTCTGGTATATCTTTTGTCCTTTGCTTTTCTTCTCTCCGTTTGCTCTCTGTCTCTGGTGAAATATAGATTCTTTGGCTGCACTTTCCTCTGTTCCCTCTGAAGCACAGATTTCAGATCCATTTGCAGCAGAACCTACCCCTCCCACTACGACTGCTGAAATTGCAACTGCCTCAGCTTCTGCCTCCACTACTACAACTGTTACTGCTGTCACTGCTGAAGTGGATCTCTTTGGAGGTTAGTTAGTCTTGCTGCAACTTTCATTTTCCTTTCACGATTGCTAAAATTACTTGGGAGTTAAGGTCTTTAAAGTTTTTTACATTATGTAACAGCATGTCAGAGTGGTGAAGTACTTTTTCAATGTTTATTCATGTATATTTATCTTCACTAAATTCATCAACTTTCTCTTCACTTAATTTTAGTAATTTTATAGCAGAGATTGCAATGCATCAGGACCATTTGATTTTCAGGTTTTTTAACATTAGAATTCATGTTGCTACCTTCAGAACTCCTGCCTTTATGTTCCTGCTCTCCAGTGTCTGTATAAAAGTGGTACCAGAGCTCTCTGTCACCTTTAGGTTTATTTAGCTTTTTGGCCAGATTAGAACTAGCCCAGGGAATATTTGGGGAATGTAGGAGGAGCAACACTGGCCTAAGTTATTTGTTAATATTTAGGGCAAAAAATAATCTAAGAGTAATTCAGGTTTGGAAGCCTCTGAAGAGAGTTTAGGGATGTGCCTGTTTTTACAGCTTTAAGTTTGTTCTGTCCAAATAAAAACTTGGATCATCTTTGGTTTTGCAACTCTGAGAAAACATCTGAAGCAGCACTTGAAAGGCTGATTGAAAACAGATTTAAGTCAGTCTTTGAAATGATTGTCTAAAAATATGCTTTCCATGGAAATGTAAATTCTGACCCACTAAAATATCTTGGACTCTGCCCATGTAATATGCCTGGACCTGATGAGCCATGTGAAGCCAGTTTATTCCTATATGTATCCCTATCTGTGTGGTGCCAGTGTCCACACCTAAAGAAGTTCTCATATCAAACACATATGTCAAGTGATGTTATAGTCGTTATAGTTTTGTGTATCTTCATTACCATATAACATCTTTCCCAGGGCATTTTGAGAATATGGTAAAGAAATTGAAGGAAGAAAATGGTGAGAGCAGGAGAGATTTGGCAGGCTTTGGTGTAATCAGTATGTACCCCTGGGAACATACATTTAACACACTGTCACCTACCACTCTGCTACATGCCATGCTCCAGTCTCTAAGGTTGGCCAACATCATCCAAGACAAGGAGCACTCCACTAGACACAGCGTTGTTGCCACTGCTACACAAAAGACATTTTCTGCTGCCTTGCTGTCATTCATTTTACAGGAGAAACCTGTTTGTAAAAGAGTAGGAGAGAAAAGATTGCAGACCCTTGAATAAAGAGTCACCCATGGTCTGGCGCAGTGGCTCACATCTGTAATACTAGTACTTTGGGAGGCCAAGATGGGAGAATTGCTTGAGCTCACAAGTTTGAGACCAGCTTGAGCAATATAGTAAGACCCTGTCTCTGCAAAATAATTGAAAGCTAGCCAGTTGTGGTGGCATGCACCTGTAGTCCAAGCTACTTGGGAGACTGAGGCAGGAGGATTGCTTGAGCCCAGGAGGTGGAGGTTACAGTGAGCCATGATCATGCCACTGCACTTTAGCCTGGGTGACAGAGCAAGGCCCTGTCTCAAAAATAAAATAAAATTAAAAAGAGTCACCCACTATAGAGGGTTAGGTTTTCATTTATGCCACTATATCCTTTGAAACCAAAAATTTAAATTTTAGCTTACATTTATAAAATCAACTTCCTCTTCCTTCCACAAATCTAAATCAGGTGGTAAATAGAGTTTGTCAAAATTGTTTAGGACTGACTAAAGGTAAGCCTCTTGACCTCCTTTGGCCTCAGTTCTCCCACCTATACAACTGGAAACTTGGTCTAGAAGATCTCTAAGGTCCTTCTAGCTTGAAAGTTCTATAATAATAATAGGTAATACACTTAATAAATGTCTTGATTTAAAATCTATCCTTCCCCCACCCTCTGTTATTGATGTGGCTATGGGTAGTTTCTCATAGGCTTGTGTTAACAGAAAAAAAGTAAGGAAAATATGGACAGGATGCATAATAATTTTGTGCTGAAACATTCTACACCTTAGCTGTTTAGATTTTTTGTTTTCAGTCCACTTAGAAGGAGCTGATTACCCCAAAGAAATCAATCAACTCTATCTTACTTCCCGCGTGGCTCTCTAGAATAATAAAGACTAAGATATTTCTTTGAAATATTCTTTGTGCCATTATGCTGTTTTTGTTTGTCATTTATTTCTGCTTTGACTATATTCATCAAGTAGAAAAATCTGTATGTTTAGAAAATTTTCACGGTGGCATTCTTTGTAGCTTTAAATATAAGCTTAAAGGACGAGTACTGCAGAGAATCACATAACTTAATGCCAAAGAATGAGACTGTTCTTGTGATTTTATCAATATCCTTTCCAGTCATCTGGCTGAGAAATGAGTGTACAATGACAATTACATCTGAAAATCACATCATAATTATTTTATTGATCTGTATAGTTCTATAAATTGTCTCCTGGCTTCTGATAGCTATAAAATTTCTATCCTTTATGTTCAGGAGTCTATATATGTCATTATCTGTTTTGTGATTTTCAGTGATTTTCTGTAATTTCTTTCATGCCTTCATTGGTTTTTAAGAAATTATTCAGAGATTTAATTTTTAAAAAAACCTAAGCTAAAATCTCTTTGGCCATTTTGTGTGGCCATTTTTTAAATATTTTGTCTCTCTACAATGGGCAAGTGGTAGAACTCTAGAATAATCAGAAAACCAGTTATGCTTTGTTTAACACAGCATAACTTTACAACTTTAAAACATGCCTTTTTGAGGTCCTATGCAATAGGTACAGCAACTAAGTAGATTTCTTTAGAAAAGTTTAATGGATTTTAATTTCAGAAGGATGGCTATTTAATTTCATCCCTATCAAATATTAAAACTGTTAATGTATTTTAGTACTATATTTAAATTACAAATTTTAAAAATAATAAATTTTTGTGATTTTTAACAGAAATATTCTGATTGATACACAAATAATGTTTTAGTCTTTTCATTGTAGGTAGTTCATGTAAGTCATTAAAAAAATTTGTCAGATACATTTATTAAATGCTTCATTTTTTAAAGTGAACTTTTAAGAAATGAGATCTTTTTATGATCATGCAGAACAGGATTGCAAGGCAGTGTTATGCCTTAAAAATTTAGTAAAATTTATAAATATTGACAAAAATAAAAGACAAAATCCTTAAAAATAACCATTTTTATATTGATGCAAATTTTACTAACAATAGCACATTGATTTGAACAACACAGGGTTTTTCTAAATACTAGAATGCTAAATTGATGCTAATTCCTCTGCACACCAACAGGGATACCCTTTCAATCAGCTGCGTCAATTTGTGAACAAACCTTCATGAGATTAGTAGTCTGCAAACATTAAACCAAGTGGCTGGAAAACCAAAGAACTTACCTCACAAGCCTGATCACATTGGGTACATGGTGGTCAAAAAACTAAGTTAACCAACCTTCCTTAAAACCAATACTTAAAACACTTTCAACTAGATTTCATGTAAGAGCCTTATAACCTGGGACCTTTGGGGACAAAGAGGAACCAGAATGTGACATTTGTGCTGTTGAGAACAATTGGAACCTTTGTGCTGAGTGTGTGATTTAAGATGGCTTATGTGGCCAAAGTAGATGGAGAGAATAGGTCAGGCTGGGGGAAACAGCAGCTCTTAGATTTGAGGGAGGTAGTCATATGATAAAAAGTTTGAGAGGAAAATTCTTTCTTAGAGTGCTAGAAGGGGAAAAACGACTAGTCTGCAGCAGTCAGCTCAGTTTATGGGTTAAGGCCTAGACTGAGTCCATAACTGAAGAATAGCAGGAGCATGCATTTCTAGGAAATAGAGCTGGTTGAAAAACTGACAGAATGTAGAAATTAACTGCAAATGGGTAACATGAAAAAAAGAACTGAACTGGAAATAGCCGTAGTTTGCAATACTGGAAAGATAATGCTGCCACTTACAATGAAAAAAACTAGATATTTTAAAAATTTTGTTTATTTTTTAACAAATTCAAGTTTTATCTCTCACAGTTCTGGTGGCTGACTGAGCTCAGCTGGGCAGTTCCCACTCAAGGTGCCTTTTGTGGCTGCAGTCAGACAGTGATTGGGCCTGGTACCATCTGGACACTGATTCATGTCTCCTTCGGGGCTAGGAAGATTCAAACAGCTGGGGATGGGAGCAGCTGCAGCTCCTACCGTTAAGAAAATTTCTGACAGGTGTAGATGAGTTAAGTTGATAATATTTAGTTTCAAGTAACAAGAGAAGCATTAAAAGGAGATGTCTTGCTGACAAGTGGATTTTTTAAAACCCTCTTCTGAGGATGTAGCTATAACAATATGGGCTTTATCTCCATACACATAAGTGATAACCTAAAGGGGTCAGCCCATAAATATCTATTTGATCCCTGGCACTAATGTAACTGGTGTTTATTCAATTATAAAGAAGGGAGTAATATAATAGAATGAGGCATATTTCATAAAAAATGCAGTACAGTGGCTAAACACATAAAGCTCAGACAGCTCTGAGCCAAATCCTAACTCTGCCATTTTCTTGGTATGTAACTTTAGTTAAGTCATCACACTTTTTTAAAAAAATAATTTTTAATTGAAAAAGTATATGTGTGTGTATATATACATATATCTCATGTACAACATGATGTTTTGAAATATGTATACATTGTGGAATGGCTAAGTTGAGCTAATCAACATATATGCATTATCTCACTTATTATTTGTGATGAGAACACACACACTTTAAGCTTTGGTTGTGTTGTCTACAGAATGGAGACAGTAGAACCTAAATCACAAGATTGTTACAGAAATTAAATTTAATAATGGCAATATATATGACTGCTATGTGTTTCTACTCTTTGCAATATTATTGGCCTCAGTTCCAAATTTTATAGGAACGAAAAAAAAGAAAACAACTGACCTGACTCGTGGCAAAACATTTACAGCCCTCCCAAAATCTTTTCTTACTTCTCTTATATTCTTCTGCCCTGTTCATAGAGTGTGTGTTGCTCTAAGTCCTCAAGTATAGTATCCTTAACATGGCATTTAGAAAGTAGGCCTAACCTATCCCTTGATGTATTCTTCATTCTTTAGTTTTATTTATTTGGCCTCTCAGCTGACCTGACACTCAAAACATATATTCCTGGCCGGGCATAGTGCCATAGGCCTGTAATCCCAGTACTTGAGGAGGCTGAGGCCAGAGGATCACTTGAACCCAGTAGTTCAAAGCTATAATATTGCCACTGCACTCCAGCCTAGGCAACAGAGCAAGACTCTGTCTCTAATAATAAATAAATTGAACATATATTTCCTCAGTATAACCAAGAGGAACAATCAGATCAGATTAATCCATAAGATATTAATAACTGATGTCCTGTTGTCCCTTCTAGGGATATTTGTGATTTGGTAAAGGGCCTTTTAACCCAAGTAAGTATCTAGTTTAATGTTTGTTATTCCACGTAAAACTAGAACTCTGCATTACTAAAGAGTGTTTCATACTCAGTTTGGGACATGCCAGGTCAAACTGAGAAACAAGTATCTTGACAGTAGCATGTCCTAGAGCCTAATATACTAAGTAAATCACCAAGGAAGAGCATGTACTGTGTAGCACTTCCCAAGTATATATGACAAGTTATTTTCATGACTGAAGGAACAGTGTTCCAGGAAACATGGGTAGATATTGCGGAAGACAGTATTTGGGGATGGGAAGTCTAGCAGGTAAGTGACAGGTTCTAGGTGGGTGCTGGTCCCCACTCTCCAGGGTTTTCTTCTCCTAAGTCTGTCATGCTTATCATGGCTGGATTCCTTCTGTACTTTTGAAACTATAGCATCTCTATGCAAGCTCAAAGACTTTTTACCTTAATTAACATTGTTTGTTGGTAGAAACACACTGGGAAGCATTTGTACACATCAGCCATTTGTAAAGTGGGCATTTATAAACTGTGGCTGCTTATATGTTAATGATATTCTATAAATAATAATACACTTGTAGTCTTAAAATGTGAAACTATAGTTTTAATCTGTTGAAAATAGATTATTTTCCAAATAACTAGAAAAATATAATTGCATTATGGTATCATACCCTATTTTTATCTCTTTATGTCTTTAAAATAAGTTATTGGTTATGTTTGAAAATGCTTTTCAAGGATAGTGAAGACTTTAACACTTAGGAATGCTTAGTAAACTTAGTAAGAGTGTTTCATACTCTTTCATACTTAGTAAACCTTAGTAAACTTAACACTTAGGAATGCTTAGTAAATCTTAGTAAAATTATTGCTTATGTTTGAAAATGCTTTTCAAGGATAGTGAAGACTTAACACTTAGGAATGCTTTGTAAACCTTTCATGTTAACGCTGTAATTTTGCCTGTACTAGATTATAAAAAATCTTAAAACTAGAATTATTTACATTGCCATTGTATATTTAATTTTATTGGCATTAAAGAAGATATTATGTTTGCTAGAAACTATGAGACAGGGACATTTTAATAACACAGTGAATCAGTGTTACCTGGACATGAAAGTTTAATGTCTTAAATTACATAATTAAAATATTTTTTATTTTAATTTTTACATCCATTAATTTCTAATGATACATAAAACATGCTTCTCAGAGCCCTTATACAATGAGAATCTCATTACCTTTTGGATCCTATTAGGCCTCAGCAGTATCAACACTATATCACTTGCATGTTAACTAACATGAAGGTGTGCAAAGAATAATTGTTTTGTGACCACCAACAGTGCATGGGCCATAAAAATGCATTTTTAAAAATTCATGTTGTATAAGGGAGCCTTCTTCACAATTTAACTTGGTTCTTTTACTATATTTTCTTCTCTTTTTATTCTTTTAATTTCTACTGTTTTAAAAACCGCACCCAAGATGCCTTTGCAGCTTCTCCTGGGGAGGCCCCTGCAGCATCCGAAGGGGCCGCCGCACCAGCTACCCCAACCCCTGTAGCAGCAGCACTTGATGCATGTTCAGGAAATGGTGGGTTTAAAGTCATTAGCCAGTCTGTTATTTTTCTGTCCTAATGTAAAACCCCTGTAGTTAGAAGAGGCCATATGTTTTTCTAATTTTATTTTCTTCTGAGTATAAAGTATCATTCATCATAACTGAATAAATAATCCAGCATTTAAAACATTAAGACAATGAAGTACATACTTATCAAAATTGACAATTTCTTAAGATTGACAATTTTTGTCAGTGCAAGTATGCTGTCTTAATGTTTTTCTTCTAATGCTATATTGTACTCTTCTGTAACATTGAGTTCAAATATATTGGCATGTTTTAATGAATTTTCAAAGCTACCAGATTGACCAAATTAAGTGAAGATTTGAAGGATAGCAATCTCTGATCCTAGACTGTAGGTTAATCTTACAGCACTTTGCAAAGTGCTTTAGTTTGCTAACTTGTGGTACCTACTAAGTTTTCCTTTTTCTTTAGAAAAACATCCTAATCACTAACCCCTGCCAGTAGGATAGTAATTAAATCCAAGGAGCCTCACACTTAGCTAGTGTGTAAATATCTGTGTAGGGTATCTCTTGCCATAGTTATGATGCTGTCTCTTGTCTCTTTCCTTACTGATGCTGTGTGTGTCTCCACTTTCCTTTCCAAAAGACCCCTTTGCCCCGTCTGAAGGTAGTGCAGAGGCTGCACCTGAGCTGGACCTCTTTGCAATGAAGCCACCTGAGACCAGTGTTCCTGTAGTTACCCCTACAGCTAGCACAGCCCCTCCGGTTCCCGCAACTGCTCCTTCTCCTGCTCCTGCCGTTGCAGCTGCTGCTGCTGCCACTACCGCTGCCACCGCCGCTGCCACCACCACTACCACCACCTCTGCTGCCACCGCCACCACTGCTCCTCCTGCTCTAGATATCTTTGGTGGTAATTTTTTGTTATTGTTGTCGACGTCTCCGTCTAGTGGATTGAATTCTGGTCCTTGAGATATACTGCATGAAGACTGTGTAATTAAATGGTTCTCTAGAAACCATTTGCTGCTTAATTCAGAGTTCTTCAAAGTGCTAATTCAGGACTGGGAAGTGATGCTGTGTCAGGCTTATTGTTCAAGTTGAGTAAAGGCATGTGTGTTCTTGGTCTTAGATTTATTTGAGTCCGCTCCTGAAGTTGCTGCAGCGCCTAAGCCAGATGCTGCTCCTAGCATAGACCTGTTTGGTACAGGTAAAACCAAAGCAACCCTTTTTTTTCACTTTAGTTTCTTAGATGTTTTCCTCATTAAGCTCTTTGTACTCACCTGTGATAATGCATTTGTTAGATTTTTGACTTTGATTTCAGCTTTCTGCTACTTACCTCTGCTTGGTTTTGGTTTGTTTCACTTTTGGAAGATGCTTTCTCCTCTCCACCACAAGGGGCCTCTCCTGTGCCTGAGAGTTCTCTCACTGCTGACCTCTTATCCGGTGAGTGCTTTGCCAAGGTCAGGCCTTCAGAGTTGTCTTGTGGGAGTAATGCATGGAGAGAAGGATATAACATGTGGGTTTTTCTTGAGTTCTTTTAAATTTAAAATGTACTTGAAAAGAAAAACTCACTCTTGGGACCATCATCAACCATTGAGGGTTAATATTTCAAATTTAAGGCTAGTGAAAATTTTTTTCACACTGAAACCTCTGACCTCAAGGAGTCAATTTTATTTTGTTCTGGAGAGTGTGTATTTTAAAATCCATTTGCTTTTCCTTAACTGTTAAGATTGTCCAGTCTTTCTGCCTGGAGTGAACCATGAAATCCCAAGATGCCATTTGTCAGGTCTCATTGTTTTCTTTTCCTTTGGGTGACATGCACTTTTTCCTGTCTGTGCTTCACTGCAGTGGATGCATTTGCAGCACCATCTCCTGCAACCACTGCCTCGCCAGCAAAGGTGGATTCTTCAGGTGTCATAGACCTTTTTGGGGGTGCGTATTTCTCCTCCATCAACACTTAAGGAATCTTTTTTTCTTCAGATAATTTTTAGTCTATTTTATTATATTTCACCATTTTTTCTTTAGGCTATATAAAATTCTATCTCTTAAATGTAAACTTGAGTTTTTAAGGTCATTTTCATTTCTTCGTCATCATCATCTTCATCCTCATCATTTCATCATAACTTTCAGTGCATGACCTAACAAAACACATAATTTTTCACTTGATGTTTCCAACTTTTTGTTCTTTGTCCTAATGTAGAATTACCTGACTGGAATTTCCTTCAACTGTTCTTCCTTGGTGATCCTGATCTGTTGGCTAAATCAACATCTCTAAGTTCTTAAAAGCCAAATAAACATGACCTATTAATAGATAATTTAGAAATGAAAACAAGCCAGTTAAAACTGAAAGCATAAGTCTAGATGTTGTACCTTATTCTTTAGGTTTATTTATAATGTTTTGCTATCCTTACAAAGAGTTAGAAGGATTGGAAAATGTGTTGCTGATTTAAATATATTTCCCTCTTCCTTTATGTGTTATCTGAGGGCAGGAAGATGTACTGAATTAACTCTTGAGCTTGAATACTATCCTTAGAAAGCTTAACCCACATTGAGTACCTCCTGTACATTGAAGCATCGTGGACATTCCATGATGGGTACATGAGGAATACAAAGATGTTGCAGTGTCTGACATTGAGGGGCTCAAGACTTGTGTCAAATAAACACTAAACCTTGACATGTAGGTACAAATCATATTGCTGCTCCTTGAATTAAGTTTATTAATTTTTTAAACATTTAATAGAATTCTAAATGGAAAAATTCTGTTGTATTACCTTTAGGTAAAAAGTTTAAAACCTTGCTTCTGTTTTGACAGATGACAGGGTTTAGTCCAAAAATTTTATTCTTAGAAAAAAAAAAAAAAGAATTCCCTTAATCTTACAAAGAGGTATTACTTGTTAATATTTTAGAACTCTTTTTGAGCGAATAAACCAGTCAGAGCATAATTCAATTCATGTGATCATTTCACACACCCACAAAAGACAAGCTCACTGTACACTGTCATGTCTCTGCATTTCTCTACATAATACTAAAATTACTTACTGTACTTACTTTTTACACTTTCTTACTTTTCCGCTGCACAATGGATAACGGATAGATGCATTTGGAAGTAGTGCTTCTGAACCCCAACCTGCATCTCAGGCTGCTTCTAGTTCATCAGCATCTGCAGACCTACTAGCTGGTAATTAAATTAAAATGGTATTTTGTAGAAGTTAAAGTTGGATATATTTTTATAAGTAGCAATTATAAAAATTACATAAATTGCAGGGTTCATGTTTTCTTTTTCTTTCAAGACATGAAATTGAGGGAGGGGGCAAGTATTGAAAAACTGACTATTGGGTACTATGCTTATTACTTGGGTGACAGGATCAATCATACCCCAAACTTCAGCATCTCGTAGTACACCCATGTAACAAATCTGTACTTGCCCCCTGCAAATCTAAAACAAAATTGAAATTATTTTTAAAAAAATAATTTTAAAAGACATGAAATTGAAAATTAAGTCATTGTACAATAGAAGTTTGATTATTTCTCAGGGTTTTATGAAACTAGTCTTAAAGTTGCAGCTGTATACAAGCCACCTTTGTGGCTTCTTGGATGCTCCAAATCTGCCTTATTTTCAGCCAACGTGTTTCCTTTAGATTTTTTAAAAGGTAATGTGCTTATGTAACAATTTTTGTCTTGTAATGTCTATGCCCATCTTTTTTTAAAGGAATTTGTGGGGAAATGTACCATGATGTTTGAAAATACATTTCATAATACATGAATCACTCCAGGAGAAACTGTTACAGACTCCTACCATTGGGTCAAAACTGCTATTACATAGACCACTGTTTTTTTTTTTTTTAACAAGTTGATCATTTTTCTATGTGAAAACTCATGGGGTGATCTCAGTTCAACAGGGTCATGGTGTGAAATAGATTGGTACAGTTTGCCTAGGATTACTGCTTGTGGCCCAAGTAGTATATATAGAATAAAAGGAAACAGTTCAAGGACTCAAAAACAGTAAAAGCCAACTATTGCTCTTCCTTGGGAGCAAGATAAAGTGTGTGCTTAGTGATAGCCTTGACCTAGAAATTATTATTTTCATAAGCAAAGCATTATGAAAGACCAGTTGCAAGACCACAGTAGTAAGTTTAAGTTCAGATCATTAGTCAAACTCACAAGACATTGTTGGCTGACCTTACTCTGATTTTACTTAGACAGGTACATAACAGGAAGCACAACAGTAGTATCACAGAGGACTCAGTCACTCAGATGCAGCTTCTGAGGGCCCTCCACAGTCACCACAAGGGATGAATTTTGGTCCTAAGGTTGACAAGGGGCTGACGAGAGCATGGGTCACATCACCACTGGGAAGCTGCCATGCATGTCTGAAGTCTTTCATCTTAAATACTGTGCTAGTGCTAGCCATGTAGACCTTGACAGAGCGTATGAACAGTTCCCTTTTTTAGTGTGGATATAGCCCATAAAGTTACAAGTTATACAATAAACAATCCTGGCACCAGGCACAGCAAGCTAAGGAACATTTATTCTTGGATTAGTAGTAATGGCAGATGTTAAAGGACCCTCATCAGCCTTCAGAGTTGTAAGAAGTTTGAGTTGAGGTCAGATCTTTCCTCAGGAAGCTAAAGCAGGTAGTCATAGCCCAGCTGTTAACCTTTCCTTCCATAAGTAATTCAGACCAGCTATTTCGCAGCCTTTCCCACGGGCAATAGTTCCCTAGTGTCTTTCCCATCCTTTCCAGACTACCTTGATCAAACATAACAGTCTTGCGTGCTGAAACCATTCGTACCAGTGACTACCACTAGGTATTTTCCTCAACACTGAAGAACCAGGGCCCCACCGTGATACTGCTGAGAACTTTGGAAGTTGCGGAGATTATAAGAGGCAGTACGCTTAACACAAACCACAGCTGGTTACTGGGGGAAATAAACTGCTAGTTTGCCTGGCTTTTATCCAGGCCTAGATATTCTTACATCAGCTTCCAATTGGCTACAGAAACTTTCAAACTCTTACTAAACCAATAAACTTCATATTCATTTTGGGGTTTCAGCAATAAGATTTTAACATGCCACAGAAACAGCATAGTTTTAATGGCTATTTGGGGGATCATGACCTTGTTAACTTTAAAATGAGATTAGTGATTACAAACATTTTGCTTTGAAGTTATAATTAAGATTAAAACGGCCCGTAAAATCAAATGTTCTGGCCTTTCGCAGAAGCCTATGAATTATTTCTTACTCTCCTGGGTGTCCCATCCCCTGCCACAGATCTCAAATGGGGACTTGAAGCCTACCAGACAGGAGCCTGGCAGAGCGGTCAGCCACTGTTGACCACCTCCAGTGCTGCACGGCCACATTGTCTACTCCAGGATCCTCCTCCATTGTGGCCTCTCTATGTCCTCCAAGGCTAGACCCTGAGATACTGTGTTTCTCAAAGAGCCGAGGACACTAGAAACTGGAGCTGAAAGGCCAGTCAAAGCCTGTGGGAAAAGGGAGTGTTCCCATCCAATTCCAAGTTAGAGGTCAGTAACAGAGGCAAGAGATTTGACCCTGGGGGATGCAATAAAAATCTAAAAACACATCTAGAACAAGCCTGAAGGGGTTTGTCACCTTCTGCCAGGTTTAACTGCACATACCTGTGCCACAACTGCACAGCCTGGTATATGGACAGGTCCAGCAGGGGAAGTGTACAAAAAAAGTATGTTAGTTCACTTTACAAAAAATAAAATTATTCAATTCTGTCGTCCATTCTGAAATCTTATTAAAATGGGGTAGAAAACAGGAGAAAATCATCAATGAAAGTACCCAATGTCATCTACATAGGTCTCATTTACTGTACACTTTCCATTTCTTTTACTGCATCTTCTTGTGACTCTTTCAGTGATAGGCAAAGTTACATATTGTGTACACTTTCTTATTTCTCTCTTTTCTATTTAAATAATATTCAATGTAAATCAGTACAGATGAATTTTAATGTCTCATTTGCTTTCAAAACAATTCTTGTAATTTAATGTATACATATGTCAGTGCCTGATTTATTTGGCACAATGTGAACTATTATTTCACCTTATATCCTGATATAAGGGGTTGGGCGCAGTGTCTCACAATCATAATCCCACTACTTTGGGAGGCCGAGATGGGCAGATCACTTGAAGTCAGGAGTTCAAGCCAGCCTGGCCAACATGGTGAAACACTAGTCTCTACTAAAAACAAAAAACAAAAATAAGCTAGCATTAGAAATTTTAACTTACTTTTAATTTCCGTAGGGCTTAATTTTGGGGGCTAATTTTTCATACTTCCCTGTTTTCTTATAGAAAAATATTTCTCACACTTGTTCAAGTATCAAAGCATAAGGAAGTCATATTCTCACTAAAGAACATCATGGAATATTAATATAATTCTATCCTGTGAACTAGGAGCAAGTTTCCTAGCCAAAAACAAAAAAATGAAAAATGAAAAAAATTCTGCTAATAAACAGAATATAAAACCACAGTCACATTTATATATGTAACCTAGCTGACAATTGGCTGTTTCTGAGTTTTCACAATTCTCATACATTTTTATTTAATACATATTAAGTAGGACAAATATTTGGGGCACTGTGTATAGTAATTTGCAGTGAAGCTTAGCATTTGTATTATAGTTGTGTCTGTGTTTATTTGGGGGAGGGATCAGCTAAGTCCATAGTCTGTTGAAACTAAGAGGATTTTTAAAAAAAATAAATGAGCCTAGTCATAGGTAACAAGCCCACAAATATGATCAGAATCAAAGAGAGAGAAGAGAGAAAAAGATTCTCTAGAATACTGTGATTGCCTTTAGTAATAAAACTGTTTTGAGAAAGAATGAAAGAGAAAAATAATATGCAGACACTGTCATGGGAGGTTTAGACTGTTCAAAGGGAACCTTGGTCACTGGACTAAGGACTCTTTCCCCATGCCTAAGATTAGATTTTTTTGAGTGAATACATTTACGTGTGAATCATAAAGATAAGGCAATAAATATATGATATAATTAAATGTTAAAATGATTTTAGAGATTTTAAACTAAACATTAAGAACCATTTTAAAATTGAGGCGAAAGCTTTGTTAAAAACTGGTATTATTTTGAAACTTGAAAACAAAGACTAACTAGATAGTCTCTTGAAAATGAACCTATCTGTCATAAAAACTATTCTTCTTCTTTATTCAAATTCAGTTTTAGAACTGTCAGATAATACCAGTTCCAGAATTAAACAGCACTTGAAATATTTCCTTAGTCTTCTTGTACCCCTTGAGTAAAAATTTTAAGGTGTTTGGTGCATGCAGTATAGTGAAATGATATAAAATTCTGGAGAGGACAGCTTCCAATGAGGCCAGACTAGAAAAATCATTATCAAAATAATGAAGAAAGGAAGGAATGGGGGGACGGGGGAAGCAGAGGGGAGAATCCATAACAACAATGAGTAATTCTCTCCAAGCCATTGAGATTACTGGTAGGATACAGATATTATCCATATCTCAGGTAGTATCTGAATGAAAACTTGAAAGTTAAGTTTTTAAATAATAAAAGTAAATATTTCATACAGTGAAGAGTAAAGCTGTCAAACTGCTCAAAATATACCAACCGAAAATACAGATGTTTGAAAGCTAGAGGCAGATTACTGGATGACAAAGGTAAAAATGGACTGTTAAGGAAGTTAGGTGTGTTGAGGAATATGCCTAACATCTGAGGTTGGCATCAAGCAGGACAACCATGTTTTTCCATCATAGACACAATTTTAGGGTGACTGCACCATAAATCTCTACTAGTATAAGAGAATTTCACATTCTATCTTTAATTGCAAAGACAGGGGACTATATGGTCCAGCCTATGAGGCCCTTTGTAGTTTTGCATTTGTTCTCTTAACCACATTAATTGCTTAAAATGAGCCACAGAAGTCCTTGAACTGAATTTAAAATACAAACATACCCAGTGTGGAATTAAAAAGTAACAATTTCCTATAAAAGGCAAAGGTCTACAGAGGATCAGTTCTGTCATCCTGTGTGGGAGTGTCTTTAGCAGTAGTTTTAAAATTGCACTGTTGCGGCCGGGCACGATGGCTCATGCCTGTATAATCCGAGCACTTTGTGAGGCCGAGGCGGGCAGATCACAAGGTCAGGAGATCGAGACCATCCTGGCCAACATGGTGAAACCCTGTCTCTACTAAAAATACAAAAATTAGCTGGGTGTAGTGGCACACGCCTGTAATCCCAGCTACTTGGGAGGCTGAGGCAGGAGAATGGCTTGAACCCAGGAGGCAGAGATTGCAGTGAGCCACGGTGGCGCCATTGCACTCCAGCCTGGTGACAGAGCGAGACTCCAGCTCAAAAAAGAAAAAAAAATTGTACTCTTGCAACTGAAACAATATGATGTGTTATATAGACTATGTAGACTACGACAGTCAGACTTGATATATCTGAATCAATAGAACTTAATTAAGAGTGTAGGCTACTCCCCTTTAGAATAATACATTCGTAAGACTAATCATCTGTGATTAAAAAGCAGTGTATCAACAGATGGTTGAGTACCTGAAAACAGTTTGCTCTTAGTTATAGTGTAGGACAGTTCAAATATGATTACAGGACGCACAAAAGCCTTACTCTGTTTCCAATTCCATTCCATAGAGCACCTTTCTTTTTGTTTTTGTTTTTATTTTTTTAAGCAACAAGGTCACCCTCTGTTGCATAGGCTGGAGGGCATTGGTGTGAACATAGCTCACTGCAGCCTTGAACTGATGAGCTAAAGCAATCCTCCCACTTCAGCCTCCTGAGCAACTGGGACTACAGGCACATGCCATCATGCCCCCTGGCTAATTTATATATGTTGATATATATAGATAGATATATAAAAATGAGGTCTCACTGTATTGACCAAGCTGGTCTCAAACTCCTGGCTTCAGGTGATCCTTCTGCCACAGCCTCCCCGAATGCTGGGATTACTGGCATGAACCACCATACCCACCTAAATGTCTTTCTTAATATAAATTAGAACCACATAGAAAGATAAGTTGTTTAGGTTTTTCTATTAACTATATTCCAGGGCCCTAAAACTTTTCAGTTAGTTACCAGGGGGAATTCCTCAAACTCTTCATGAATGACTGTAATGTTCCTGTTTAGTTCTTCATTATTGCAATTATTTTTTTGAGATAATCAGTTGGTCATTTTATATCACTTAATAGCTGTTTAATTATTCTAGGCTTGTGAGGGCACTTACTTCATAAGAACCGAGTATAATGGGAAAAAGTCATCCTGCCAGATCTCAACAATTTTATAAATGTATAGGAAGGTTACCACTACAGCATTTTTTCTGGATGCGAGAAAGAGGCTGTGTGGTACAGTGGCAAAGAATCCAGACTCTGGAGAATTCCTGTTTGGAATCCTGGATCTGCCATTTGCTTTCATATGACCTTAGACAAATTGTCTAACATCTCTGACCACAGCTTTCTCATCTTTGAACCTCATGGGGTTGTTATAAGGATTAGATAAGCTAATGTGTGTTTTAGATTGAACTGTTTAAAACTGCTGATTTTCTGGGATCAAAACAGTCAAATATCAGCCATTCGTGTCGTTCATAGGGTTCACCCTAAAAAAGGAAACCTAGAACAGTGCCTGGCACTTGGTGAGTCCTGGGCCAATGTTGGCTTACCCTAAATTTTCTTAGAGAAGGCACTATTTTTTTTTTCAGTGAACAGCTTTATTTATTCACCTATAGATGTGATCTTAGCATAAAGTGGAAATAGCACTAAGCAGAGTGTCCTAGGTAAATGCACTCTTTTTCCTCTTTTTACTGAATCTTACCAGTGTGTTAACTTCTCTTTGAGTCATTTCTTCTAGCCATGAGATGACAGGATGGAATCAGATGATCCTGAGGCCCTTTCCAACACTAATATGCTGTGATTCTAAAATAAATTGTCCTTTCCATGGCCAAGTTTTAAGAAGTCAAGAGTCAAGTTTTCTCCACATTCACCTATAGAAAGAGAATCACAACATAGAACAGTTGCCTAAATTAACCAGACAAATTCCAACTTGAGGTACGGGATAATGTTTTTTAAAAATCAACATTAATACAGCCACCGATCTTCCTAAAATCAAAATGGTCACATTCACAAAAATAATTACTTTTAATCTGCCTTGGCTGGGCCAAGCTCTTACTGATTTAGAGAATGTCTTCTTCAGTAAAGAAAGTTACATGATACTTGTGCCATTCAAATACTAAAATCACTTAAAGTAGCCATCATGAACTGTAAAGATCATCTAATAAAAAAGTTTTTTTCCAAATTAAAATTTTTTCATACGCATATGAGGAAAGCCTAAACCCACATCACTGTCCATTTCTAGGAATAACATAACTCAAACAGCATTGCCACCTGCTTTAGAAAATAGTAGATAATTTTAGTGGAAATCATTTTCAAAATTTTAAATGGATTCTGTGGAATGTAAACTTAAGGATGTTTTTTGAAACATTGTTTTTGCAAGCAGTTTGTGAAGAAGAGACAATGTGGCTGGATTTGAAAGGAATATATACTTAAACTTTGTATAGGAATTACTTCTGGTAGTAATAAATTCTTTTATAATAGAACATCATCCAGTGTCTTGTTAAGAAATCACTTCCCTCACAGGTTGTATATTTTTGTTCAGCAGCAATACAGAGTGATCTCTGCTTCTGTTTCTGTCTCTTGATTGAGAGAAATGTTTTGCTTACAGCCGTCAAAGGATAAATACTTAATCTGAGGTTGGATTACTTTACAGTAGTCTTTGATTTGTCCTCACCTTTTATATTCAAAAGTGTCCTTCATTTAATAAACACTAATTCAGTGTTTTAGGCACTGTGCAGGATATTAGTGGAAAAAAACGTGAGTCCTTGGCCTCAAAAAGCCATCTGGGGTTGGAGTCGGGGCAGTGGGGATAAATACATGTAATGAGAGTAGCAGGGGGCCATGTACCAGGTGCTGAGGATACTCGGCATGTATATGGGGATGTGGGTGGGATGCAGCTGGTAGTGGGTAGCAGTGTGAGGGCAAGGAAGTCCTCCCAGAGCAGACATCTGACACTGCGAGTGGCGGATCACTGCTGCATCCTGCTTTGCTGCGGGGGCCAGTGAGTAGAGACAGAAGGACCTGATCACTATACAAAGGAATTCAAATTATATGAATTGAAAAATTATGGGAAGCTGATAGAAGATTTTGGAGAAGTAACTTTGTCAACATTTTCCACTTGGAAAGATCACTCTGGCTGCACTGTGAAGACTAGATTGGAGGAGATCTAGACTAGAGACAGGGTGCCATCGCACTCCATGACTGTTCATGAATCCAGAGAGCAGGGTTGCGGGGGCCTGCACTGGTGGTAACGGCAGTGGGGCTAGAACATGTATGATAGATGTTAAAGATTTGATGTGTATTTTTATTATTTGTTTTGCATTTTATTATAATTTGCAGTAAACATTTTCTAGAAACTGGATATTATGATTTGAAGAACAAAATTTCAATGTAATGAGACTGTCTGAATCTTAACCCTAGTGATACCTTATTTGTTTTATATACTCCATTGTAATAATAGATTTGCTTGCTATAGTTTCTCTTAATAAGGGTATACTTGTGTGCTATCTTATTTCTAATTAAATTAAATCTCTCATTAATGCATGTCAGATTTCAAAATATTATGCTTGAACAACTTTTCAGAAATGAGCTTCTCTGTTTCACTCACTGCTAATCAACATGCAGTCAATTCCTTTTCAGTTTTCTATAACTTTTTAAATTCTGTTTTTATGGCCTTTACCCACCTTTATGTTATTTCTGCTTATTTTTTTTGGAACTTTTTTTTCAGGATTTGGGGGTTCTTTCATGGCCCCTTCCCCATCTCCAGTGACTCCAGCTCAGAATAACCTGCTACAGCCCAATTTTGAGGCAGCTTTTGGGACAACGCCTTCAACTTCCAGCAGCAGCTCCTTTGATCCATCAGGTGAGGCAGTGACTTTCAAACATTCTTTTCATGTGTCCTGGTAATAAAAAAAAGTACTACCTAAGGTTAGTATGCTATCAGGAAATTTACAACAAGCAAATATTGAGTGATAATTTGGTTTATAAAACATTAATAAATCTCTCTCATTCAGTAACTTAAATTAAAATTTACAGTACGTATTGGTATCCATAAGAATAACCTGCAATCCTGTCTCTGTTTCTGTTTATTTTTAGCAGAAATCTAACTTAACCTGCACACCGTCTATTTGCATGAGCTTACATGCACATGGTTTAGAGATGGTTAAAGAAAAACAAATACTTTGTACTAAATCTTTGTACAGTGTTTGAATATGTGAACACTCCCACTGCTGTTGCTTACATCCTCTGAAGCCTGCATGGCCCTCAGTTTTATGAAGTTGAGACACAAATAGTATTCTTTGCCTGCCTTTAACCTTTCATCACTGCTGTCATTTTGTTTGTATTCTCTTCCATTCTACTCTTCCCATGCTGGGTCCTTACTACAAATTTTCACTTGGTGAGTTTTTGGCAATTAAATGTGTTTCAGAAACACCCTAAATAAATCCTCTGCCTGACAATTTGGTTGCTTCTATTGCCAGTGCCTAGTTGAATGCTGTCCTTTTTCACTTTAAAATTATTGTATAGTAGTTGTTATGGTAGATATACATAGTTTTTTGATAAAATTTTACAACTACAAAGTTTTTGACATAGAACATATTAGCAACATCTTATGCAAATGCTATGTGTCTGCATTTAGAATGGACTTTCTGTATTCTAGGAACTGAACAATTAGTAACTTATTTGGTGATCAGGAGCCATCAGTGATGCATTTGATCCCTAATACTTAAAATAGTATTTAATTTACTTATGCTCTTAGAGTTACAACCAGAAATCATTGCTCTAATGAGAGAGAAAAAAATCAAAATTATTACTTTTAAAATGTGATCAACTTTTTCATGTACCTATTACTAGATGCTGACTGTTATATCAAATATTATTTTGTTTCCTAATTTCGTAGGAAACCAAGAGGTGCATTATTTTCCCATTTAAGAATTATTTTTAAGGTAAACATTTTAGGTTTTCAGAGTAAATTATGTAGATTTCACCATAAAGCACATTAGAAGTCTTTTCGCTATTTTCTTGAATAAGAGCAACAGTGGCAATATTGAATGCCTATATAAAGCAAGCATTATAATAAACCCATGACATATATCACCTAATTTAATATTTACAACAAAGCCATGTATTGGTCATACTGTCCCCATTTACAGATGAGAAAAATAAGAAGCTCAGAGAGTAACTTTCTTAAAGTCATATAGCCAGTGAGTCATGCAGCTGAATTGAAGCCCAGTTCTGGCTGCGAAGTCTGTGTTCATTCCTGTACATTATACAGATTTTTTTTCCATCCTTGTTCATGTTCATTAGTATTTTCATACTTTATGAGTAGAGATATGTTGACATGTTCTCTTGGTGTTACAGTCATGAAAAGTGTGAATTACTTGCCTTGTTTTATAAGACTTTATATTCACTTGTTTCCATAGTATCAAAAGACAGTTTTACTTTAATTTCGCACATGATCTTTTTTTTTTTCAATTATTCTGAACCTAGTCTATTTGATTTCCAGTGTTTGATGGTCTAGGTGACCTTTTGATGCCAACCATGGCACCAGCTGGGCAGCCTGCACCTGTCTCAATGGTACCACCCAGTCCTGCGATGGCAGCCAGCAAAGCCCTTGGAAGTGATCTTGATTCATCTCTTGCCAGCTTAGTAGGCAGTGAGTAATCTATTTTTTTTTAACTGAAGCATATGTGAATTGTTTTTTGTTTCTCTCTCTCTCTCTCATCTCATATGTTTTGTTTCTGGAGTCTCTTATGGGTGAGTATGGCAGGGAGGGAATAGAAATACTTAGTGCTTTACCCAGTGCAGGTCCTTGGAAGGCAAACAGTTCCTATGCCATTGGCTCACAAGCAGTACCCATGTCATTTTAGTCTAAATTATTAAAGGTATAATCAGGGATCATATACAAGTATGAAACCAAGTGTATTATGTGTAAAAAGCACTTAACTTTCCATTTCATTTGGAAATAAGAACATAGAGTAACTTACATGAAGTATAGTATCTTTATAAATTGAGTATCCAGCTGAGTTTCAGTCATTTGTTCAACAAGTATTTATTGAATACCAAGCATTCTTCCAGGCTCTAGAGATAAACCAGTGAGCAAAACAGATAAAAATGTCTGTACTTATGGCACTTAGGAAGGGCAGACACAAACTTTAAAATAAATAAATTCTATAGTGTGATAGATCATAAGTTCCATGGAGAAAAAACAGAACAGACAAAGGAGAGCTGGGAGTGCTACAGGGTAGGAGTTAGAGTAAGCCTCAACAAGAAGGTAAAATTTGAGCAAAGATTTTGAAGGTAAAGGGGTAAATAAACTATGTGATGTTCTAAAGAAGGACATCTGCAGGAAAATGAAATAGTCAGTGCAAAGGCTTTGAGGCTGAAGTTTGCCTGGCAGATTCAAGGGACATCCAAGAGATGGGTGGCTAGAGCTGAGTGAGTAAAGGTGAGAGTCCTAGGGAGGAGGGCAGCTTTTATAAAGATCGACCTTTGCTCTTAATTCTGAATTTTGTATTCATGTGAATGGGTTTACCACTGTAGATATGTAATATTATTCAAGGTAGTATCAAAAGTTTAGCAGATCACTGGTACAGACTTCTTTACCTGTGAATTTGCCTGTGGACATACATTTTGTTTTCCATTCCTTCCCTGTGATTTGAGCAACCATGAAAATGCTTTTATGACACCCGGGGAGAGGTTATTTGCATATTTCCTCCTACACAGGAGGAGGAATTTCATCTCACGAAGTGATTGCTTTCTCTGCATACTATAATGTATCCCCTTTCAGAAATAAAGGACTCATGCCTCCAGCTGCTGAGAGTGCCACCAACACACAGCCCTCAGCTGTCAACCACCTTTGAGAATGATCCCAGCTGAAAGAAGCTAACCCGCTAGAGCAATAGCCAAACAATCTTGAAAAAGAAAAAATTTGAAGCAATCGTGTTTCCAATTTCAAAACTTCTACAAAGCTACAATAATCAGGACAAATGGTACTGGAATAAGGATAGACATAGAGACCAAAGGTATAGAATAAAGATCCCAGAAATAAACCCATGTATATAATCAAATGATTTTTGACAAGGGTACCAAGACCATTCAGTGAGGGAAAAGACATTCTTTTCAGGAGAAAAAAATTGGGGAAAGACTAAATAACCTCATGAAAAAGAATGAAATTTTACCCTTTACTTATACAAAAAAAATTAATTCAAAATAAGTCATACAACCAAATGTAAGAACTAAATCTATACAACTTTTAGAAGAAAACCTAGGAGTAAATCTTTATGACCTGAGATTAGGTTATGTTGGGTTGCTTAGATGTGACACCAAAAGTACAAGAAACAAAAGAAAAAATAGATAAATAGGAATGTATCAAAATTTAATACTTTTGTGCAGTAGACAATACCATTAAGAAAGTGAAAGGACAAACCATAGAATGGGAGAAAATATTTGCAAATCATTTATCAGATAAGAGACTTGTACTCAGAATAAAAAACTCTCACAATTCAATAATGAAAACACAAATAATGCAATTTTTAAAATGGCAAAGAATTTATTTGAATAGACCTTTTGACCCAAGCACCCTATATTCTCCAAAGAATATATACAGATGGCCAATATGCACGTGAAAAGATGCTCACTGTTATTCATCAGTGAAATGCAAATCAAAACCAAATAAGATATCACTTTATACCCAATAGGATGGAGATAATTAAAAAGGCATATAACCAGTCTTGATGAGGATATGGAAAACTTGAAACCCATAGACATTGCTGGTAAAAATGTAACATGGTTTAGCTGCTATAGAGAGAAGTCTGATAGTTACTCAAAATGTTAAACATGGATATCGTATGACTCAGCATTTCCACTCTTAGGTGTATGGAGTGGAAGTGAAAATGTGTATGCACACAAAAACTTGTACATGAATGTTTATAGTATCGTTATTCATAATAGCCAAAAAGTAGACAACCCTAATGTTCATCACTTGATGAATGGATTAAAAAACATGATATATCTACATAATGAAATCTTATTTGGCAATAAAAAGAAATGAAGTACTGATACATGCTACAACTGGATTTACTGTGAAAACATGCCAAGTGAAAGAAGTTGGTCACAAAAGACTATGTATTTTCATATATGATTCCATTTATATGAAATGTCCAGAATAGACAAATGCATACAGACAGGAAGTAGATTGGGGCTTCAAGGGGCTGAGGGAAGTGGAGAGGAAGAGGAGTGACTGCTAGTTGGTACAGGGTTTCTTTTTGTGGTGACAAAAAAGTTCTATATTAACACTGTGAATAAACTAAAACCATTGAATTACATACTTTAAAAGGGTGAATTTTATGGTATGTGAATTGTATCTCAAGAAAAATGTTTTTATAAAACATTTTTCAGTGTTAGCTGACGCTTCTACTGAGACTGCATTGCATTCTTGCCCAATCACAGTTTCCTCTCTTCCGTTTCAAAATAAATCTCCTGCATGCTAATCTCCATCCCAGAGCCTTCTTCCCAGGAGACCTAGCTTGCAACAGAGGCCCAGGCCCTCAGGTAACTCATTCCCATCTGCCATGAAATTTGACGAGGGATTCATGTATACATGTGTAAGATACACTTCTGCTTTCTTTTGCTTTTTCACATGAACAGGCATAAATACTTGGTTTAGCTTTTTAATCACTTAATACACATATATTTAGTTTTATAGTCTAATTGAAAAATAGATTTTAAAATAAATTTTGTCTTTAAAAAAAACTAAAATTATAGGTAATCATTTTTATATTTGGTGTTCAGTTAATAGATACCTTATTCTGTTTTGTAATGCCAAGATTTGGTAAGAAATAAATATTAACTTCATCCTCTAATACATTGATTATGCACCTGACTAGGGCTGTTGTCCTGGCTGTTCCCTCTGCCTAGAAAGCTCTCACCCAGACTCTGCTCAGCTTTGCCCAACTCTCACGTCTATGAATCCTTCCCCAAGTGCCCTGTATAATATTCTCTGGCCCCATGCTTATCCTACCCCTTCAACCCCACTTACTCTGCCCTTCCTTTTCATTTTTCCATAAGCTTTCCATATCGCCTTCTAGCAGCCTATATAATTTACTTTTTAATTATTTTATCATCTGTCTGACACCATTGGAATGCAAGTTCCTCCAGGATAGGACTCTCTGACTGTTTTCTTTACTAATATGTTCCAGGTGCCTAAAACAGTGCCTGGTATATGTAGATGCTCACAGAATATTTTCTGAAGTAATAAATGAATTGATATTGGAGCAGATTGATTAAGCCAACTATGTCAAGGGATTCACAGAGCCACTGGAAGGACACATGGGACTCAGCACATCATTGTATTCACAGCTGAGATTTATTATGGAAGCAGAGGAAGGATATACAGCTGATGATAAGGGGAAAAGACAAGCAGAGTCTGGAAGAGTCCACATGCAGACTTCCTTATGCTATGTCTCTCCCTCGAGGAGAAGAACATACGCTTCACCCAGCAACAAAAATGCAGCAGCATGTGTGAGGAGTTTACACCTAAAGAAGACCTTTAGAGACTCCACACCCAGAGTATTGATTGGGCAGTGATCATGTAGGCATTTCTGCTTGGCATGTGCCAAAATTTCAGACTTGCAGAACGAAAGTGGATATTCCGCATAAACCATATCGTGTGTACAAATAGTAGTGTAGGCACAGTGATCCACTTTTATCGTTTAGGGCAAGTTTTATCCCAGTATAGAGAATAATTTACTAACCAAGTTCCCAGATAGCAGCCTTTCTAAAATAGCAGCATCAAACCTGCTGTGTTTACTCTTTTCTGGACACCAGTTGACATTCAAATGGATCCTTAAGTCTAACATGAAGTAAAAGAAAATGTTTAATTTATCAAAATATTTCCTAATATAGTTTCTTTTCTGTATAACTGAATGCAGTCATTCCTAGGCAAAATAAGGACTTTTTTATAGACTTCCGATTATTTGATCTTTTAAATGTCATATCATATAAGCTGAGTGTAGAGATTTACATTCTTTTTTCTTTTATCCATTTATAGATCTTGGAATTTCTGGTACCACATCAAAAAAGTAAGTGTTTGGAAATTATGTGATTTCCTTTTGACAATATATTTGTATTCATTTGAGACTATCAACCATTTTACTCATTGGAGTAATTATTCATTCTCATGCTAGATAATTTCACAATTGGTTTTTATTTCATCCCAGATTTGTGTTGTTGTTATTTTACTGGAAGCTCCAAACTGTTGCTTTGCAATGAAAAGGAATAATCTATTTCAATCTCCGAGATTGTCACTAAGTTATATCTAGAAATATTTCGGATTTGTGGCTTGAATATTTTAATAGCATTAAATTCTAGATTCATTACCATAGTTCTAGCTAACATGAATTTTAAAAAGTCTTTCACGGAGTATTAATTGTAAGGAAAGATAGTAAAAATGGTAAACAATATATTGTTTTTTAGATATATATTTTGTCACTGAAATTGGGACATATTTTTCAGTGGATGGTGTCTTACGATCACTGTAAGGCAGGTTGCAGTCATGATACAGTTGTGTGAAACATTCTGCTGAACCCTCTAAGATCCAGAAAGTGCCATCATCAGTGCATTTAAATTCAACAAAATCTAAGTGTACAGTATATATGATATATTTATTTGCATTTTTAATAACAAATGAATTCAGTTGGATTTTCTGACATACTTTTCTTTATAGAGGATAGGAAATTCCTATACTTATTGAGGTCCAAACTCTAAATGATTTTTTTTCAAATGCTTTTAAGCTTTCTTAGATACAGCTTGGCAAGATTCCTTTGTAAGTTTTAACTGCTGTTCTTATTACTACACCACTTGACTCAAAGAAACTGCTTTTAAACCCAAATAAAATAATCTAAGGAGCCACACACCATTTTTTTCTGATTTGTGTTTTTTTGTTTGTTTGCTTGTTTTGTATGGTTGATTTTAGGGGAGATCTTCAGTGGAATGCTGGAGAGAAAAAGTTGACTGGTGGAGCCAACTGGCAGCCGAAAGTAGCTCCGGCAACCTGGTCAGCAGGCGTTCCACCAAGTGCACCTTTGGTATGTAGCAGTCAGAGCCCAGGGCAGCGCAGGCAGTTTGCCAGTTTCCAAGTGTGTAGAGTAGGGTGCATTTTGCTAACTTTGCTGCTGACGGTGTACTTATTCCTCTGCATTGAAGAAATATTAGCAAGTAGCACTCCATCCCAGGGGGCTGCCCTCCATTCTTAGGTATGAAAACATTTGGTAGCCTCTATTTTGCTGTGGGAAGGGGGAGAGAGTAAATAAGCAAGATGCAAAAACTAAGCAAGATGCAAAAGTTACCAAAATGCACATTCCAATGACTTTATACTTAATAATGATTATGACCTTTTAAAAATTTTAAATATTTTAATTAATATTTATACTTCCATATTTGTAAAATTATGAAAATGATTTATCAAAAGCACTTAATATCATTGATCATTTTATCTATCTTCCCATATTTCTTGCCCAAATTTTCTGACTGTCTCAGTAAGTAATAACTTTTTTTCTTACCAGAAAGATTGGGCAGTTTTGTATTGTGTAAGTTCATTTTAAAATCCTATTACTTTTGCTCGCCATTTTAAAATTTGGAACTACTCACACCATCTTCTCTATAAGGTTTAAATAGATTTCATGTCTGTATTTTAAATTTCTATTAATATATTAATACTGCCATTCACTCTGGGAAAGAACACATGACTGGAAATAAAGACTAACTATTGCTTTGTGAAATTTGCTGACACAAAAAGAACGTGTTTTCAGAGTAGCAAACTGTGTAATTTTTCTATATATACTCTGTGTTTAGCAAAACTAAGCTAATCACTGTTTCCCAAATTTACTGGGAGTTTTCCACCTTTGCTTACCCTTCCACCTATCTAAATCAAACCCATCTCTAAGGCTTTCTTGATGTCATGCTTTCCTTGTTACCTGAATTCTTATCATCACCACCACCAGCCAAACAAACATGCAAGAAGTAAATTAATATAAATTCTAATTAAAAATTTTCTCCCATTCTGTAGGTTTCCTGTTCACTCTGATGGTAGTTTCTTTTGCTGTGCAGAAGCTCTTTAGTTTAATTAGATCCCATTTGTCAATTTTGGCTTTTGTTGCCATTGCTTTTGGTGTTTTAGACATGAAGTCCTTGCCCATGCGTATGTCCTGAATGGTATTGCCTAGGTTTTCTTCTAGGGTTTTTATGGTTTTAGGTCTAACATTTAAGTCTTTAATCCATCTTGAATTATTTTTTGTATAAGGTGTAAGGAAGGGATCCAGTTTCAGCTTTCTGCATATGGCTAGCCAGTTTTCCCAGCACCATTTATTAAATAGGAAATCGTTTCCCCATTTCTTGTTTTTGTCAGGTTTGTCAAATATCAGATGGTTGTAGATACGCAGCGTTATTTCTGAGGGCTCTGTTCTGTTCCATTGGTCTGTATCTGTGTTTTGGTACCAGCACCATGCTGTTTTGGTTACTGTAGCCTTGTAGTATAGTTTGAAGTCAGGTAGCGTGATGCCTCCAGCTTTTTTCTTTTGACTTAGGATTGACTTGGCAATGCGGGCTCTTTTTTGGTTCCATATGAACTTTAAAGTAGTTTTTTCCAATTCTGTGAAGAAAGTCATTGGTAGCTTGATGGGGATGGCATTGAATCTATAAATTACCTTGGGGAGTATGGCCATTTTGATGATACTGATTCTTTCTACCCATGAGCATGGAATATTCTTCCATTTGTTTGTATCCTCTTTTATTTCATTGAGCAGTGGTTTGTAGTTCTCCTAGAAGAGGTCCTTCACATCCCTTGTAAGCTGGATTCCTAGGTATTTTATTCTCTTTGAAGCAATTGTGAATGGGAGTTCACTCATGATTTGGCTCTCTGTTTGTCTGTGATTGGTGTATACGAATGCATGTGATTTTTGCACATTGATTTTGTATCCTGAGACTTTGCTGAAGTTGCTAATCAGCTTAAGGAGATTTTGGGCTGAGACGATGGGGTTTTCTAGATATACAATCATGTCGTCTGCAAACAGGGACAGTTTGACTTCCTCTTTTCCTAATTGAATACCCTTTATTTCCTTCTCCTGCCTGATTGCCATGGCCAGAACTTCCAACACTATGTTGAATAGGAGTAGTGAGAGAGGGCATCCCTGTCTTGTGCCAGTTTTCAAAGGGAATGCTTCCAGTTTTTGCCCATTCAGTATGATATTGGCTGTGGGTTTGTCATAGATAGCTCTTATTATTTTGAGATACGTCCCATCAATACCTAATTTATTGAGAGTTTTTAGCATGAAGGGTTGTTGAATTTTGTCAAAGGCCTTTTCTGCATCTATTGAGATAATCATATGGTTTTTGTCGTTGGTTCTGTTTATACACTAGATTACGTTTATTGATTCACGTATGTCGAACCAGCCTTGACAAAGGGCTAATATCCAGAATCTACAATGAACTCAAACAGATTTACAAGAAAAAAACAACCCCATCAAAAAGTGGGCAAATGATATGAACAGGCACTTCTCAAAAGAAGACATTTATGCAGCCAAAAAACACGTGAAAAAATGCTCATCATCATTGGCCATCAGAGAAATGCAAATCCAAACCACAATGAGATACCGTCTCACACCAGTTAGAATGGTGATCATAAAAAAGTCAGGAAACAACAGGTGCTGGAGAGGATGTGGAGAAATAGGAACACTTTTACACTGTTGGTGGGACTGTAAACTAGTTCAACCATTGTGGAAGTCAGTGTGGTGATTCCTCAGGGATCTAGAACTAGAAATACCATTTGACCCAGCCATCCCATTACTGGGTATATACCCAAAGGACTATAAATCATGCTGCTATAAAGACACATGCACACGTATGTTTATTGCGGCACTATTCACAATAGCAAAGACCTGGAACCAACCCAAATGTCCAACAATGATAGACTGGATTAAGAAAATGTGGCATATATACACCATGGCATACTATGCAGCCATAAAAAATGATGAGTTCATGTCCTTTGTAGGGACATGGATGAAGCTGGAAACCATCATTCTCAGCAAACTATCGCAAAGACAAAAAACCAAACACCGCATGTTCTCCCACTCATAGGTGGGAATTGAACAATGAGAACACTTGGACACAGGAAGGGGAACATCACACACCGAGGCCTGTCATGGGATGGGGGGAAGGGGGAGGGATAGCATTAGGAGATATACCTAATGTAAATGATGAGTTAATGGGTGCAGCACACCAACATGGCACATGTAACATATGTAACAAACCTGCACGTTGTGCACATGTACCCTAGAACTTAAAGTATAATTTAAAAAAAAATTCTAATTCAAATGTTTTAGAAACACATCATTAAAATATTGTGTTCCAGAAATTAATTTAAATATCTGAGTTTTGGGATGCAGAACACATTTTCTTTTCTTTTTTTTTTTGAGACGGAGTGCAATGGCACATTCTTGGCTCACTGCAACCTCTGCCTCCCGGGTTCAAGCGATTCTCCTGCCTCAGCCTCCAAGTAGCTAGGACTACAGGTGCCCGCCACCACGCCTGGCTAATTTTTGTAGTTTTTAGTAGAGATGGGGTTTCACCATGTTGGGCCAGGCTAGCCTCGAACTCCTGACCTCAGGTGATCCTCTCGCCTCGGCCTCCCAAAATGCTGGGATTACAGGCACGAGCCACCACACCCGGCCTAGAACACAGTTTCTTTTAAGTAGCTGTATTGCTATTTTTATATATAAAAAGTTTTAAAAATAGTATAATAAGTTCGAATCAATCTGAAAAAGGCCTTTTGAATGAAGAATTTACACTAAGCAGTACTAGTAGTATTAATTAAATTACATAGTTTCTAAGGAAAATACTTTTTGTGCTCAGACTTGGGTTCTCTAAACTCGTTTCCTCTGGTCTTTCCACCTCATCTTGTGGTGTTTGTGAGAGAACAGGAAATTTAGGCACTTAACGTTCTCCGACTTTGGTGAGTTCACAGTATGAAATAACTTAGTTTTAAGAAATGGTTTCTAACAGATAACAATGATAAAAATACCTATTAAATCTAGATATTTTTCTCTTTATATCTTTCTGTGCATTATTTTAAAACAGTACTTAAGAAGACAGTTTTCATATTTAGCTATAAAATAAAGGGTTTCAATTTAATTCTTACGAAGGATATTCAGTAGAAAACTACAAATCTCTTTTAAACCAACTTATGCCTAGGATGACTGCATGATATATTTCCAAACCAGGAATAAAGGTTTGAGGGTGAAAGGGACTATCATCATTATTACCCTGGGACCCTAAACATGGCTTGTGCCTGTTGGCCCAGGTGCTGAGACCATAAGCAAGTAGCACTCCAGCCCAGGGGGCTGCCCTCCATTCTTAGGTATGAAACATTTGATAGCCTCTATTTTGCTGTGGGAAGGAGGATAGAGAGTAAATAAATCTGAATAAAATCCCCAAAGGAAGAAAAAAGCTTTTTTACACCTGATTTGGTAAGTCTATTAATACTACATAATGACGTTAAATCTCACAATGTCGTCTATATTATCATTATCAAAGTAAAGGAATTAATCTTCCTATTGTCTTCTGTGCAGAATTAGGCCCTATTTGTTGTTCCTAGGAATTTATACTTTGGTGATGTTGCCCTTATCACCAGGATAAAACTTTTGTTTTTTAACAAGTTAGCTTCAGAACAATCACTGGTAGTAGCACAGTCTAAAATGAGTTAAGGGTATTGGAAGGCAAGGTGGTGAGAACATTAGTATCTGGCAGACAGGCTGTAGGTTAAAAAAAAAAGGAAAAAAAAAAAAAGTTGGCTGGGCACAGTGGCTCATGCCTGTAATCCCAGCACTTTGTGAGGCCAAGGCAGGTGGATCACTTGAGGTCAGGAGTTCAAGACCAGCCATGACCAACATGGTGAAACCCCATCTCTACCAAAAATAATGCAAAACTTAGCAAGCCATGGTGGCATGTGCCTGTATTCTCAGCTACTCAGGAGGCTGAGGTGGGAGAATCACTTGAACCCAGGAGGAGGAGGTTGCAGTGAGCTGAGATTGCGCTACTACACTCCAGCCCTGGGCGACAGTGAGTCCCTGTCTCAAAAAAAAACACAAGGAAAAAAAGTTTAGAGCCTGAGTTAGGGTAGAAAGGAAGAGAAGAAGACAAATTTTCAGTTAGAATCCACACAAGTGGGGATTTTTACAGATAAGGCAGCTAAGACAGTGGTTGCCCAGTGTATTATTCCGTTTTCACACTGCTGATAAAGACATACCTGAGACTGGGCAATTTACAAGAAAAGGAGGTTTAATGGACTCATGGCTGCGGAGGCCTCACAATCATGGCGGAAGACAAGGAGGAGCAAGTCATATCTTACATGGATAGCAGCAGGCAAAGGAAGAGCTTGTGCAGGGGAACTCCCCCTTCTTAAACCATCAGACCTCGTGAGACTTACTCACTATGAAAAGAACAGCACAGGAAAGACCTGCCCCTATGATTCAGTTACCTCCCATCGCATCCTTCCCACAACACATGGGAATTCAAGATAAGATTTGGATGAGGACACAGCCAAACCATATCATTCTGCTCCTGGCCCCTCCCAAATCTCATATCTTCACATTTCAAAACCAATCATGTCTTCCCAACAGTCCCCCAAAGTCTTAACACATTTCAGCATTAACTCAAAAATCCACAGTCCAGAGTCTCATCTGAGACAAGGCAAGTCTCTTTCACCTATGAGCCTGTAAAATCAAAAGCAAGTTAGTTACTTCCTAGATACAATGGGGGTACAGGCTTTGGGTAAATACAGCCATTCCAAATGGGAGAAATTGGCCAAAACAAAGGGGCTATAGGCCCCATGCAAGTCCAAAATCCAGTGGGAGAGTCCAATTTTAAAGCTCCAAAATGATCTCCTTTGACACCATGTCTTATATCCAGTTCACACATGATGCAAGAGGTGGGCTCCTGGGCCGGGCATGGTGGCTAACGCCTGTAATCCCAGCACTTTGGGAGGCCGAGGCGGGCAGATCACAAGGTCCAGAGATCAAGACCATCCTGGCCAACACGGTGAAACCCCATCTCTACTAAAAATACAAAAATTAGCTGGTCGTGGTGGCACATGCCTGTAGTCCCAGCTGCTTGGGAGGCTAAGGCAGGAGAATTGCTTGAACCTGGGAGGCGGAGGTTGCAGTAAGCCGAGATTGCTCCACTGCACTCCAGCCTTGTGACAGAGCGAGACTCCACCTGAAAAAAAAAAAAAAAGAAGTGGGCTCCCATGGTCCTTGGGCAGCTCCACCCCTGTAGCTTTGCAGGGTATGGCCCCTCTCCTGGGTGCTTTCACAGGCTGGTGTTGAGTGTCTGTGGCTTTTCCAGGACCATGGTGCAAGCTGTCAGTGGATCTACCATTCTGGGGTCTGGAGGACAGTGGCCCTCTTCTCATAGCTCCACTTGGTGGTGCCCCAGAAGGGACTCTGCGTGGGGGCCCCCATCCCACATTTCCCTCTGCGCTGCCCTAGCAGAGGTTCTCCATGAGAGCCCTGCCCGTGCAGCAAACTTCTGCCTGAACATCCAGGTGTTTCCATACATCTTTTGAAATCTATGTGGAGGTTCCCAAACCTCAATTCTTGGCTTCTGTGGCTCAGCACCACATGTAAGCTGCCAAGGTGCTGAGGGACTTCCACCCTCTGAAGCAACAGGCCAAGCTGTACCTTGGCCCCTTTGAGTCACAGTTGGAGCAGCTGGGACACTGAGCACCAGGTCCCTAGACTGCACACAGCAGGGGGACCCTGGGCCCAGCCCATGAAACCACTTTTTCCCCCAGTAAACCTCCTGGTCTGTGATGAGAGGGGCTGCTACAAAGGTCTCTGACGTGTCCTGGAGACATTTTCCCCATTGTGTTGGTGATTAACATTCGGCTCCTTGTTACTTATGCAAATTTATGCAGCTGGCTTGAATTTCTCCTCAGAAAATAGGATTTTCTTTTCTATCACATTGTCAGGCTGCAAATTTTCCAAACTTTTATGCTCTGTTTCTCTTTTAAAACTGATTGGCTTTAACAGCACCCATGTCATCTCTTGAATGTTTAGCTGCTTAGAAATTTATTCCACCAGATACCTTAAATCATCTTTCTCAAGTTCAAAGTTCCACAAATCTCTGGGGCAGGGGCAAAGTGCTACCAGTCTCTTTGCTAAAACATAACAAGAATCACCTTCGCTCCAATTCCCAACAAGTTCCTCATCTCCACCTGAGACCACCGCAGCCCACATTTTCCCGTCTTCTTCTGAGCCCTCCAAACTGTTCCAACCTCTGCCTGTTACCCAGTTCCAAAGCTGATTCCTCATTTTTGGGTGTCTTTTCCACAGCGCTCCACTCTACTGGTACCATTTTTACTGTATTAGTTTGTTTTCACACTGCTGATTAAGACATACCTGAGACTGGGCAATATACAAAAGAGGTTTCATGAACTTACAGTTCCACATGGCTGGGGAGGCCTCACAATCATGGTGGAAGATAAGGAGGAGCAAGTCACATCTTACATGGATGGCAGCAGGCAAAGAGAGAGCTTGTTTGGGGAAACTCCCCCTTATAAAACCATCAGATCTCATGAGACTTACTCACTACCACAAGAACAGCACGGGAAAGACCTGCCCCCATCATTCAATTACCTCCCACCAGGCCCTCCCACAACACGCGGGAATTCAAGATGAGACTTGGGCCGGAAGACAGCAAAACCATATCATCCAGGTTTCTGTGTGAGGCAGTTTGCTAAATAATGAGGCCACTAACCCAGAAGGGAACAAAGGAAAAGCACTTTGAAAGTAATATTAAGTTGAAGAACTTCCTTGGTCATTACCCACCCTGAGATCAAGACTTAACTGTGCAAAGTTAAGAATTCATCAAGTACTTAATTAACAACTGTTTTGCATCCTTAGGATAACAAAACTGCTGACTGATTGGTAGGCACTTTCACAGAGACTGAGATTAATGTCTCATTTTTTTAACCCCGAAACTCCTTATTTTTGTTTATGAAGCAGAAAAATTTTAATTATTGGTAATTAAAACCCACGAAAGTGAAATATGGAAAGTTTTAGCATAAAGTATCCACAGCAGCTATGGAAAGAGAAATTAGAACAACAGAAACTATTTGTTACAATAAAGAGTTCCGTAAAGTTTTATTTCTTTTATTTTACTTAGCATTTTACACCACAATATAAAGGCTCTCTTATGCATAGTTATTTTATCTTTATTCTTAGTTTTATCTATATTCTTTTATAAATTCACTGCCATTTACTCCATTTATTTTTTACAAAGCTGTTCTTTCCTAACAAAGCTGTGGCTTTGCTTTTACTTAAGAAATTATTCTGAGGGAACTATTCCGGCTTTCTCTGACATGCCCTTATACCCTGCCTCCCCAGTTGATCTCTTCCAACCTTCTATTCCTGTATTGTCTCTTTCTAGGAATACTCAGGGAAAAGAAGCTGGAGACACCAGAAACAAGTGCTTCAGAAGCAGCAAAGCAGTGTTTCCAAATTTTCCTTGTAATCTACAGGTCTTTGCTATTGAGAAGGAGATGAAGGATGCAGATTTGGGAAGGGGGATCCTTTTGCTGCCTTTTTAAAGTTTTTATTGATAGATAAGTAAGATTACTTTTCCCCACTTATTCCAAATTTCCCTTAATTGCTTCTTAGAGGTGTAGCTATAACATTTTTCAGATCACAGAACCCAAGTTAGATCTAAAAACCTTAGCAGGACTTGAATATTGAACTATGTCTGCTGGCAGGGCTCTGTCACCATGGCCATCAGGAGCCCTGTGCTTCCTGGGTTACTTATTCCTGTTTTACTGTGCACAGGAGACCTATTTTTTTATATATATACTTTAAGTTTTAGGGTACATGTGCACAACATGCAGGTTTGTTACATATGTATACCTGTGCCATGTTGGTGTGCTGCACCCATTAACTCATCATTTACATTAGGTATATCTCCTAATGCTATCCCTCCCCCCTCCCCCCATCCCACAACAGGCCCCAGTGTGTGATGTTCCCCTTCCTGTGTCTGAGTGTTCTCATTGTTCAATTCCCACCTATGAGTGAGAACATGCGGTGTTTGGTATTTTGTCCTTGCGATAGTTTGCTAAGAATGGTGGTTTCCAGCTTCATCCATGTCCCTACAAAGGACATGAACTCATCATTTTTTATGGCTGCATAGTATCCCATGGTGTATAAGTGCCACATTTTCTTAATCCAGTCTATCATTGTTGGACATTTGGGTTGGTTCCAGGTCTTTGCTATTGTGAATAGTGCCGCCATAAACATACGTGTGCATGTGTCTTTATAGCAGCATGATTTATAATCCTTTAGGTATATACCCAGTAATTGGAGGGCTGGGTCAAATGGTATTTCTAGTTCTAGATCCCTGACGAATCACCACACTGTCTTCCACAATGGTTGAACTAGTTTACAGTCCCACCAACAGTGTAAAAGTGTTCCTATTTCTCCACATCCTCTCCAGCACCTGTTGTTTCCTGACTTTTTAATGATCACCATTCTAACTGTTGTGAGATGGTATCTCATTGTGGTTTCGATTTGCATTTCTCTGATGACCAGTGATGATGAGCATTTTTTCATGTGTCTGTTGGCTGCATAAATGTCTTCTTTTGAGAAGTATCTATTCATATAATTTGCCCACTTTTTGATGGGATTGTTTTTTTCTTGTAAATTTGTTTGAGTTCTTTGTAGATTCTGGATATTAGCCCTTTGTCAGATGAGTAGATTGAAAAATTTTCTCCCATTCTCTAGGTTGCCTGTTGACTCTGATGGTAGTTTCTTTTGCTGTGCAAAAGCTCTTTAGTTTGATTAGATCCTATTTGTCAATTTTGGCTTTTGTTGCCATTGCTTTTAGTGTTTTAGACATGAAGTCCTTGCCCATGCCTATGTCCTGAGTGGTATTGCCTAGGTTTTCTTCTAGGGTTTTTATGGTTTTAGGTCTAACATTTAAGTCTTTAATCCATCTTGAATTAAGACCTATTAAGTTTTTATCGAACAAGTGGGAAGATACTTGCAATTCAGAAATATGTGCATTTTGCAGGAAGATCACTGTTAAAAGCTTTGGACAAAATAAATTTAACAAAGTTGAGCTGGGTGCTATAACTCACCCATATACTCCCAGCAACTGAGGCAGGGGGATCACTTGAGGCCAGGAATTTGAGACTAGCCTGGGCAGCATAATGAGGCCCCATCTCTAGAAAAATTAAAAAGTTAGCTGGGTATGGTGGCACATACCTGTAGTAAGAGCTATATGAGAGGCTGAGGCAGGAGAATTGCTTGAGCCCAAGAATTTGAGCCTACAGTGACCTATGATTATGCAAGTTTAACAGAGTTTATTTAAGCAAAGAATGATCCATGCATCAGGTACCGCTCGGAAACAGAAGAGGTTCAGAGAGCTCCAGCACAGCAGTGTGGACCATGAACTTTTATTGGCTGATAGAGAAGTACAACAAAATATATTTGGTTGATCAGAATAGAAAGACCATAATTAGAGGTTAGTTGTTGATCTCTGTTTGATAAAGTCTCTAGTTAGAATCTATTAGTTGGCAATTTCTGATTGGTAAAGTCTCTAGTTTCATTTTATTATTTATGTTGGGCTTCATTTTGCTTACATGAGAACTCAAGGTGCTAGAGCTGCACCAGTCAAGTGGCATCCCAATTAAAATCTTATCACCCCTGAATCTAAGAGTTAATCTACCATTTTAGCAAAATGACTAACTCAGACAATTTCTTCAAACTCTTTGACCATTTATTTGATCAGGAATTTCTGCAGGTTAATTTTGCTTTGATAACTAATTAAGCCATTTTCTCTTTCATAGGCTGAAGTCCTAATGATGCAATTCAGGTCCAGTAAATAGCCTACCACCTACCCTGTTGAAATGATGGGTAAAGCATTAATATGAAATATAATTTTATAGGTATTTTCTTTCTTTTGAAAAATTTTTTATTGAGATAAAATTCACATAACATTTAAATTCACTATTTTAACAACTTAAAGTATACAATTCAATGATTCTTAGTATATTTACAGCATTGTGAAACCATCACCATTATCTAATTTAAGAACATTTCCAACACCCCAAAAAGAAACACAGTCCCTTTCAATTTCCCCTTACCTTTAGAGCCTTTTATGCCTGCCTTATTTTACTTAACATAACATTTTCTAGGTTTATCCATGTTGAAGCATGTATCAGTACTCCATTTTTATGGCTGAATATATTTCATTTTATGAATATACCACATTTTGTTTATCCATTCATCAGTTGATGAACACTTATGTTGTTTCTATTACATATAATAGATTTTTGTTATCATATATGAGTTTTCATATAAACATATATCCTCAATTCTATTTGGAATATACCTAGGAATAGAACTCTGGGTCATGTGTAAGTCAATGTTTAACTTTTGAGGAACTGCCAAGCTTTTCCATAGCAGCTACGTTATTTTACATTGCCACCAGCAATACATACGGTTTCAAGTTCTCTATATCCTCCCAACACTTGTTATTTTTCTTTTCATTATTTATTATATCATTCTAATGAGCATGAAGTGGTATTTCATTGTGGCATTGATATGCATTCTCCTAATGACTAACAATGTTTAACATCTTTTCATGTGTGTATTGATCATTTGTATATCTTCTTTAGAGAAAGGTCTATTTATGTTGTAGGGGAGGAAAAAATATTTTTTCCTACTACCCTCCTAGACTCTTTGGCTGGGGCTGTGAACATTGGACTGATCAAAGACAAATTAAAAATAATAAACAGAAGTTCTTAGCACATGCATCATGCTTACACATGGGAGCACTAAGGATGAGTAACTCAGAGCTTGATTAGAACATGGGCTTAGGTGGCATCTTAGCAAAGGAACAATATGTTTTTAGAGAAGTCACAAGACAAAGGAAAAGGACTTTGACTCTCTAAGGTGGCAAATATATGGGAAACTAATGGCAGTTCAAGGCTAATTAGTCAAGTTTGTTTTGCATTTTGTTCTGATGCCCTCTTAGGCTGATTAGGGTCTCAAGTTATCTCTGGTGATGAACTTTTGTCCCTGATAGAGAGGGAAGGAGAAATATCTCTGTAAATTTGTGTTCCAAATAGTGAGAGTGAAGAGAGCTTTTCTTGTATCTGCTTCTTTTCAGTTGCCTTCAGCTCAAAGTAATGATTATGCCAAAGTGTCATATTTTGGGGTGGCATATTCTGCTACCCTACAACATCCTTAGCCCATTTTATAATTGGGTTGTTTGTCTTTTTATTATGGAGTTGAAAGAGATCTTTAAATATTCGGGATACTAGATGCTTATCAGGTAAATGATTTGCCAATATTTTTATCTCATTCTGTGAGTTAGCTGTTCATGTTCTTGATAGTGTCCTTTGATGCACAAAAGTTCTTAGTTTTGATAAACTCCAATTTATCTATTTTTTTCTTTTATTACTTGTGCTTTTGGTGTCATATTTTTAAAAACTATTGCCTTAATCATAGGTCTTGAAATTTTTTACCTGTTTCTTTCCAGGAGTTTTATAGTTTTACCTCTTACATTAAATTTTTGACCTATTTTGAGCTCATTTTTTTTATATGATAGGGGTGCAAATTTATCATTTCGCATGTGGAAATTCAGTTGTCTCAGAATCATTTGGTTAAAGGGCTATTCTGGCTGGGTACAACAGCTCATGCCTGTAATCCCAGTACTTTGGAAAGCTAAGATGTATGGATTACTTGAGCTCAGGAGTCTGAGACTAGCCTGGGCAACATAATGAGACCCTATCTCTACAAAAAATAAAATAAAATTAGCCAAGTGCAGTGGCATGCACCTGTGGTTCCACCTACTCAGGAGGCTGAAATAAGAGGATTGCTTGATCCAGGGAAGTAGAGAATCACTTGAGCCAGGGAACTGGAGGCCGCAGTGAGCCATGATCATGCCGCTGCACTCCAGCCTCGGTGACAGAGCAAGATCCTGAATAAAAAAAAAAAAAGGAAGAGAGAGACTATTCTGTCTTGATTAATTGGTTTTGATAACCTTGTCAAAAATTAATTGACCATCTGACATATTGGGCTGGATAATTTAAGAAAGAGAAAAAAAATTAACCATAGAGGTATGGGTTTATTTCCAGACTCTTTATTTGCTTGTGTTGATCTATATGTCTGTCCTTATGCTAGTACCACACTGTTTTGATTAATGTACCTTTGTATTAAGTTTTGAAACCAAGAAGTGTGATTCCCCCAAATTTGTTCTTTTTCAAAACTGTTTTGGCTATCCTGGTTCTCTTGCATTTTTACATAAATTTTAGGTTCAGATTATCCATTTCTCCAAAAAAAAGTGGTTGAAATTTTGATAGGGATTTCATTGAATCTGTGTAGCAATTTGCAGATTATTGCCATCTTAATATTAAGTCTTCCAACCCATGAACAAAGGGTGTCTTTCCATTTATTTAGTTCTTCTTTAATTTCTTTCAACAATGTTCTATAGTTGCAGTGTTCAAGTCTCATACTTCTGTTAAATTTATTTTTTAATATTTTATTGTTGATCCTATTATACATGGAGCCATTTTCATGATTAAATTTTTCGATTGTTCATTGCTAGTTCCACAGGAACACTGCACTGAGTTTTGTATATTGGCCTTGTATCCTGCAACTTTGAAGAACATGTTTATTAGCTTTGACAGTTTTGTTGTATATGGATTCTTTAGGGATTTCTATATATAAGAAACATTGTGTCATCGATGAATAGAGATAGTTTCATTCATTCTTTCCAACCTGGATGCCATTTCTTGCTTTTTCCTGCTAACTGCCCTGACTTAGAACTTTGAGAACCTCCTTGTCTTGTTCTTAGGTAGAAAGTTTTCAGTCATTTTTTTTCAGTCACTAAGTATGATGTTAGCTGTGGGCTTTTTGTAGATACCCTTTATTGGGTTGAGGGATTTCCTTGCTATTTCTAGTTTGTTGAGTATTTTTTGTCATGAAAAGCTGTTGGACTTTGTCAAATGCTTTTCTGCATCTATTGAGATAATCATTGTTGTGATTTTCTGTTATTTGTTTATGAGGTCTCTCTTAGGAAAGTGGCTGCAAACTCTAACCCTGCCCTGACAGGCCTCAAAAGAAGGTTGCTGTTTACAATGTGCTTTTCATGGAATACTTCTTTATTGTGGTGGGAAGCCTCATGTCTAAGATGTCTCTCTCACAGGAAGCTTGTTTATACTGGCAAATGACCTTGTGGCTCTTGTCTAACCTGTGTTATTTCTACCAAGATAGCCACTCTCTAAGAGAACTTGACCTGCAAAGAAGTTAGGTGTCAGTTAAGTGAGACACAGAGGAGGCATACAATAAAACACATGAAATTACAGAATCTGTAAGTAATAAAAGTTACAGATCCCAGGGAGAAGAGGGCAACATGCCAAAGGGAAGTGGGGAGCCATCCAGGACACATGTGTTCAACCAGTGGGTAGGAGCAGAAGAGAGTGAGAGTGAGGGATCTGTGGGCCAAGGCCTTTATTGGGGTCCAGGATATCACCTAAGCAGGTTTCCCGCAGGAATTTAATTGGTAGGTTTAAAGCAAGCAGGCACAAGTTCCATGGAATGATGCTGTGACTGAGAGTTGGTTGTTGTGGCATATGTGCACAGTTAGCTCTGCAGAGTGTGGGGGACAGTGGGGTAAATCAAGTAGGTTTTATCTAGCTATCCCATAGGGAAGGTGATGGTATGAAGCAGATATCTAGATGGCCACCTTAAGGAACTGGGGGGAGGCAGAGAACTAGAAATTGTGTCAAGAGTGACTAAGCCCTGCTTCTGATATGAGAAAATTAAGGGTGTATCCAAAATAGATGCTGAGATAACATAAATTATAAGAGTTAACTATAATCATGTATTTTTTTCTTTTATTCTATTAATATGGTATATTGCATTGGTTAATTTTCATATATTAAGCCAACCTTGCATTCTTGGGTAAAACCTGATCATGGTGTATAATCTTTTAATATGCTGCTGGATCCAGTATGTTAGTATTTTGTTGAGAATCTTTTCATCAACATTCATAAGGAATATTGCACTGCAGTTTTCTTTTGTTTGTGATATCTTTGTCTGCCTTTTGTGTCAAGGTAACACCAGCATCAAAGAATGATTATAAAGTGTTACTTTTCTTTATTTTAAAAAGCTTGAGAAGAATTGATACTAATTCTTTATACATTTGGTAGAATTCACCAATGAAGATATCTAGTTCTGGGTTTTTCTTTGATTGAAGTTTTTTGTTGTTGTTACTGATGTTTTTTTAGAGACAGGGTCTCACCTTGTCACATAGGCTGAAGTACAGTGGTGCTATTACAACTCACTGCATTCTCAAGCTCTGGACTGAGGCTATCCTCCCACCTCAGCCTCCCCAGTATCTAAGACTACAGGCACACACCACCAAAAATTAGGCCCAGCTAACTTTTAAAAATTTTTTTATGGAGATGGATTCTTGCTATGTTGCCTATACCACTATGTTGCTGGTCCTAAACTCCTGGCCTCAAGTGATTCTCCTGCCTCAGCCTCCTAATATGCCGGAATTACAGGCATGAGCCACCACGTCCACGTAAAAATCTTGCTTAATATAAATTAGAGCCATATAGAAAGATTAGAACAATCCTCAAATGTCTAACCCAATACTGTTAGAGGATATAGTGATAGGAAAAGACAAGCTTAGGGAAGTTTGACTCATTTCCAGGGAGGATGGGTCTAAAAAGATAGAGAGGAAGCCCAATGTTATGAGCAAACTGCAAGCCAGCAAGTCCAAATGACGCTATAACTGAGAACATCAAGTCAGTAATCTTGTTTATATCATTGGTGTGGTGCTAGAACCATTTTCCTTTTTAAATTTAAAACTGAAATTTGAGATTTTCTTTACATATCCACTCATATATATTTGGCATGCATTCATTTTAAAATTCTGTCATTTTAAAACCAAATTATGTTCAGCTTGGTACAGTGGCTCATGCCTGTAATCCCAGCATTTTGGGAGGCCAGGGCAGGAGGATTGCTTGAGGCCAGGAGCTTGAGACCAGCCTAGGCAGCATAGCATGACCCATCTCTACAAAAAAATTTTTAAAAATTGGTCATCCATGGCGGCATGTGCCCATGGTCCCAGCTATTCAGGAGGCTGAAGTGGGAGAATTGCTTGAGCCCAGGAATTCGAGGCTGCAGTGAGCTGTGATCATGCCATCGTACTCCAGCCTGGGCAATGCAGTGAGACCCCATCTTTAAAATAAATTTAAAAAAACCAAATTATATTGTTCTTTTTGTTTGTTTATTGTTGTGCGCATGTTTGTTTTGTGTGTTTTTGTGTTATTTGTGTGTGTATATCTGTCTGTCTGTGTAGCAAGGAGCTGTACCTCCAACCAGTTCAGTTCCTCCCGTTGCCGGGGCCCCATCGGTTGGACAACCTGGAGCAGGATTTGGAATGGTGAGTGATGACCTGTGCTAAAAATTGTAATCAACATTTCTAAATAATTTGCCAAATCCCAAATTAGTACGTATTCCTATAGAATATAATTCTTCCCAAAACACAGTAAGTAAAACTTAAAAAGTTGTCATCTGCTTTAAACCTTAAGTAGTCTACACATAAAGTGATAAAATGAGTTATAAAATACTTTCGTTCTACCATCAAATTAATTTCTATAGTACATTGTTATATCATTTTTGCTATAAAATTTACAAAATATAGTATTAGCCCAATCATCAAAATCAACCCTTAATTATTATACTAGGACTTTTTACTCACCAATTTTACCAGCCAATTTTAGGACCATCTTTCATAAAGTAACAAATTTTTATCTCTCCAAGAATTATGCTTAGAGAAGATGACTAAACAACAAAGCTTGGTTGGGATGGGGATACCGTGTGGCCAACCAGGCTTATGCTACCCACCCAACTTAGCGACTGTCTCCCTCACAGTACAGCCTCACATTATCCCTAATTAAAATTACAAATTGTACTTCCTCATAGTCCTGGATTCCTCAAATATTGTCAGAAGTACATAAAAGCAATAAATGTCAGGATAGTGCCCTAGTGGGTTCCACTCATGCTCTGAACCACTCTCCATTCTTCCTCCTCAGCCTCCTGCTGGGACAGGCATGCCCATGATGCCTCAGCAGCCGGTCATGTTTGCACAGCCCATGATGAGGCCGCCCTTCGGAGCTGCCGCTGTACCTGGCACGCAGGTCAGTTTCTTCAATGTCCACAAATCAGTGACGTTAACTAATAAGTGTAAAACATTGGTGTAGCAAACTGTTTAAAAAGTGTTTTTACCTAATGTAATCCTCATACCTGTTGCTTCAGAAGTAAAGGGAGCATGGAAGACAGATCTGCAAAAGTGTGAGATTTGGGGAGAAAAAAATGATGGAAATAACTCACTGTCTAAAGATCCCTCCATTCTCTTCCTACTTAATTCAAATTGGTTCCTGAGAACATCCAGATATTCAGGGCATCCAAGGCATGTGTCCCAGAGAAATGGGTGCTTCTGGTCTATAGTTTTAGTATGTGTTCCCAGCATTAGCCAGAAAGGTTGGCAGCACAGTCCTCCAGACTGCCATGTCCACCCAAGACTCGTGACACTAACTGCAGTAAGTTTGCCAAACTGCAAAGTCTGTGAGAATAGTCCCTTTTAGAATCTCCTCACTCCAGACACAAGACACACATTTGTGAGTCCCCAGGGCCACTCCCACTTCAGACTAGCTGGCTACAAATTTGAGGTTTTTCCATGGCCACCCTCAGGTTAGATAGTTTCCTAGAATGATTCACAGAACTCAGGAAAGTACTAAACTTATAAGAGTTTTATTGTAGTAAAAGGATACAAATTAGATCCAGTTATAGGAAGAGATGCATAAACATCATCTGGGAAAGTTCTAAACATGAAGCTTCTTTGTCCTCAGAGGTGGGTTCTCCTCTGGGCATCATCATGTGACAGTACACATGCAGTATCACAAGCTCATCTGAGCTTCAGCATCCAGCATTTATTGATGCTTCATTATGTAGGATTGATTGGTTGAATTTTACCCATTTTGTGGAACTCAATCTTCAACCCCTGTTCCTCCCTGAAGATCAGGCTGGTTTTGTGTGGCCCAAAGACCCAGCCCTAAAATCACATGGTTGGGCTTTCTGCCTCCACTCTGAGTCACCTTGTTAGCATAAACTGTCAGGTGGTGTTCCCAGAGCCCACCTTGAATAACAAAGACATGCCTATCATTCGAGAAATTAGAAGGATTTAGAGGTTCCCTTTCTGGGCAAAGGAAAAAACCTCAGTTTAGGTAAAGCTAAATTCCTTACTACACACTGTGCTACTTTCCCTTCAGAAATGCCAAAATATATTACACTTTGTTGAACCGTTTTGCTGCTAGTGGTGCTAGTCTTAGTGATGAATCATGCTTTCCTGATTCCTCTTTTAAATTGTCTGGCCAAGGTGATGTTACATGTAGAACCAAAGAAGTTTTCATCGTGAGAAATTGACTTGGATGGGGTCAGGACACCAAATTACTACTTTGGTAGCAGCATGCTTTGCAAACTAGACCAAATAGCTCAAATATATTTTAATGATATGAGTAAATGTTTTCAGTCCTATAATATTTTTAACTTATCAAATCAGTATTTATACTGTCTTATCCATGGAATACCTGCTGGGAACTTTCTGAGTGTACTTTAATCGCTTTTGCTTCCTTGATGCATCTCAAAATCCATCGACCTGTTCCCAAAATTTCCTTTCAGCTTCTTCAGTTTGCCCCTCAAAAGCAACAGGGACCAAGAGAAAGAATGGTGGATGTTGAAAGACAGAAATTTAGAATGTGAGAAGTCCTAGCCTTCATGGCCATTACTGGCCATAACTGGCTTCAGGAGAAATTTTCTAGTCTACCTGAAGACTAATGAACCCTGTGTAGTGTTGTTTTTGGGGACAGTCGGAAGGTTTTGGGTATAATGGTTGAGGTTAAGTATAACTTAGATATACTTAAATTCTAAGGGGTCTCATTTATCATAAATGTTTCCTTAATGTTTGAATAGATGCATGACTGTCATCTTTTTGAAAAAAAGAAATATTCCTGTTATTATGCACTTGGAAAAGTGTTACTGAGATTTCTTTTAACCTTATTGTGTTTGATATACTGAAAGCTTCAGAAATAAATGAATATAATTTTATTACTTAAGGCAGTTGTTTTTATTGTATAATACCAATGTTAGCAACAATTTATTTACTTAATTAGAAGAATGAAAATGAAAAATAGTATGATGGAAATACATTGTTTTAATCAGTAATTGAATTCATAATAAGCCAGGTAATGATACACCATATTTATGTAATTTTTAGATTATATTTCCTATATCAGAGAAGAAGCATAATTGTACTAGATAATAAATGTGAGTTTGTAGCTTCAGAAAACAAAGTAGTTTTTTTTATTACTGCTGCCTGGACTATCCCAGCATTCTTTCATTGGCTGGTATCATGATATTGTCATCTCACCTAATTATCAATTATGGACCAATCTTTGAATTGATTTAAGGAACTTCAAGCCTTACTTTTTATATATATATATATTTCTATGAAACAGGTCCCATGTTTTTTGTTGTTTTTTTTTGTTTGCTTGTTTGTTTATTTGAGATAGGTTCTCCGTTGCCCAGGCTGAAATGCAGTGGTGCAATCATAGCTCACTGCAGCCTTGAACTCCTAGGCAACAGGGATCCTCTCACCTCAGCCTCTCGAGTAGCTGGGACCACAGATGCAAGCCACTGTGCCCAGCTAATTTTTTTTTTTATTTATTTTTCGTAGAGATGAGGCCTCGCCTTGTTGCCCAGGCTAGTCTCTAACTCCTGGCCTCAAGTGATCCTCCTGCCTCGGCCTCCCAAAGTGCTGGGATTTTACAGATGTGAGCCATCACACCCAGCCCATATCCCAGTTTTAAACATGGGAATTTGACAGATAGATAATATAATTAGTCAGTAGTTTCTGGACATAGGACCAAATCTCAAAATCCACACTACTGGAACTCTGTTCACTGAACTAATAAAAATATACATCACTGCCCCACAGTCCCAGCATGTTACTACAAGCATAGGAGATTAATTAGACTCAAAGCCTAGATGTCAGCTACTACTCTGTAGACTACATGAGATTTTTCAAGAGCTTGTATCCTGTAAACGTCAGCTCCCAGAAGTTATATCTGTGACACAATGAAAAAATAATTCAGATTCTGGTTAAACAGAAACAAGGCAAGTTAATTGTTTGTTACTTTTGCTACAAGTCCGATATGATTCTTTCCTATAGTATTTAATAATTAGTTTTAGCCTTCTCTGAAAGCTGAATAGATTGCATTAGAATGTAGTGGCATTCACTACCAGGAAACTATTTGGTCTTGTGAAACAAACAGTGCCCTCGAACTTGACTGATTTTCACTTAAAATAATGTATATGAAATTCTAGTGTATTTAGCTAATAAGTGTAAGTAATTTCTTAAATAGCTTTCTGCAAACCATTTACTATTTTTCCTTCAAATTCACTCTCACTGTAGGAAAAGCCATTTAAATAGATTTATTAGTTTAGAGGTACTAATGACTCAAAGTAAAAATGCTTTTGTATAGAGAAAACAGTTGTTTGTTTGTTTTACTGTTTGTTCATAATATCTTTATGTTACTAGTGTTTCACATCTTCCCTAAGTCATATCCATATTGTTCTACTGGAGTCCCCAAATTTTACTTTGGCTAAATCCAATGTCAGAGAAGTTCAAGAAAGCCAAATATCAGTTGAAGTGTATTTTACCAGTCCAGAATTAAACACAACTCTGTGACTATGTAGAACAAGTAGATTTTATAAACCTTTAACCATCTAATCTTCTGCATGTTTGTTTTCTTTGATATGTGTTCTGCCTAATGCTTCTCTCTCTCTCTCTCTCTCCCCCCCCCACTCCCTCTCTACCTCCCTCTCCCTCTTACCCCCTCTCGCATTCTCTCTCTGCTTTCTGTTCCTGCTCTTTGGGGCTGGCTTTTTCCCATTAGCTTTCTCCAAGCCCTACACCTGCCACTCAGAGTCCCAAGAAACCTCCAGCAAAGGACCCATTAGCGGATCTTAACATCAAGGATTTCTTGTAAACAATTTAAGGTATCTAATATTGAGCTTTTCCTGTAGGCTTGTAATAATGAGCTATACAATATTTAGCTATTTCAGAGGTATTCATTATTTCTGCATTTTGAATAGCTGTGTATAATAGTAATAATGTGTTTATACTTTTAAATTTTATATTAAAACCTATCTTTAAGAGTTTTTTAAATCTTAATTTATATAACTAGGAGGGAAGGTAACCTCCAAATTGTCCTTATCCTGGAAAGCACAATGATTAGCTTTAATAAAGCAAAAAGGTGCCCAAGCTACTTGGTAAATTAGAAAATTACCACTTTATTATATCATGACTGGAATTTATAGAAAGCTAACATTTATACTATTGCATTTAGAAATCATCTAAGAATATATTTGAATGCATAATTGTATTTTTCTTGTTTATCCTTCTTTTGCCTCATAAAGCTTAGATTATTACCCTTTACATTTCTGCATTCAAGCAGAATTTTAAATTTCTAATGTTCTAGTTTTAAATTTCACAAATTTCATATAATTTATGAGATGACTCATGCTGAAGTTATGGAAGGAAACGAATGAAGGAAAAATGTTTACTATTGACCCCAGCACCTAACACAGTGGGTAGGTTCTCAACAAATCCTTGCTGAATGGACGAACATAATTTACATGGTACTTTTCACATCCACTTCTCAGTAGGAGAACAGTCACGTGAGATAAACTAGCCAGATATTTTTTGTCTTCATTTCACAGCTAAAAGAACTGATCCTTGGGCGTTAAGGAATTTGCCCAGGGTCCCACAGGGAAGAATTGTAAGAGGCTCAGTGTTTCTGGACTCTTGTCCAATGTTGTTTTCATTATGCACCTACTGTGCTACGTATGATTCTTAAAAACCTTCCCTAATGTCTACTAAGACTTTTGTGGATGCTTGATTTGTTTTTTTTTTTCTTATACAAGATTAATGATGTATTATTTTAAGGTATTAACATCTCAGTCAAGTAAACTCTCCTTATGCCCAACTTTTCTATTCCACTTTGGATTGGCTAATGTAGACATAAGTGAGACAATGAACACTTAATAAGTTTCAGGAGTGACCAAAGAAACTGCATAGAGCAGCCTGTATTCACCTCTTAGTAAATGTTGCCCTAATCATATGCCAGGAACTTTGATAAGTACAGGAAACAGATATGCTTGAGAGTCCTTGCCAGAGAGAGAGACAGAGAGAGACAAAGAGAAAGACAGAGACAGACAGACAAAGACAGAGACACAGAGAGAATTACTGTTTTATGAAGAGTTATCTATGTGGCTAAGCCTTAAGACCCCACAAATGTTTCCAGCAGAAATGAATGATGCATGAATTAGCCAGGGAGATGAGTGGGAAGTGGCTGAGAAAAGGCATTGGGTCGCCATGAATGTCTCCGTTCTCTTCTATTCTGTCACTGGTTCAGCTGTTTAGTAAGTGACTCATTGAACACCATAACTGAATACATGAAAAAATAATGTAAGGTCATTGCCATGCCCCCTTTTTCTTTAGCTGCCCTTTTTAAAGGTTAGCTGCTCTTAGATACTGAATGCTATACCGAATGTCCTGCTACTAAAATTTCTAATATGTATCTAAATTTCAAATTTTTGTTGATATAATTATTATCTAAAATGAAACTATACATCGAAAGTTTTTTTTTAATTTCTGGCTAAACTTTAAAAATTTTAAGCTTGTTTTAAAGAGCTATGAAAAGTATGTAAATTTGAGTTTGTCCATGCAGAGACCTTTTTATGTAAAAGTTGTTTGCGGAAACTATGAAGTAAAATTGCAAGGGAGGTAAAATGTTTGAGGACTATGTAATATTCTTCTTTTGTAATTCTAATTTTTGTTTTCTTTACAGCTGCAATTTTTGTGACTGAACAGGAAAATAACTGAGTTTGGAGACTTCAGATAAGATTGATGCTGAGTTTCAAAGGGAGCCACCAGTACCAAACCCAATGCTTACTCATAACTTCTCTTCCAAATTGTGTAGCACAGCCGTGAAAGTGAACATTAGGAATGTGTACTACCTTAGCTGTTATCCCTACTCTTGAAATTGTAGTGTATTTGGATTATTCGTGTATCGTACGATGTAAACAATGAATGGATGTTACTGATGCCGTTAATGCTTTTCTGGACTTCGCCTGAGGACAGATGATGCAGCTGTTGTGTGATGAGCTATTTGGAAAGATGTGTCTGTGTTTTTGAAGGTTTCAATGTACATATAACTTTTGAACAAACCCCAAACTCTTCCCATAAATTATCTTTTCTTCTGTATCTCTGTTACAAGCGTAGTGTGATAATATCAGATAATAAGGAAAACACTCATAAATATACAAAACTTTTTCAGTGTGGAGTACATTTTTCCAATCACAGGATCTTCAACTGTTGTGAGAAATGTTTATTTTTGTGGCACTGTATATGTTAAGAAATTTTATTTTAAAAAATATAAAGGTCAACATCCATAATAAATACTTCTCTTTGAAGCTACCTTATCAAGAACGAAAAATCGTATGGGAAGAATCCCCTATTTATCACTGCTATATTAAAATATATATATATTTTAATTATATTTGACAGGTTTTGCATCTAAATTGACCTATTTATTCATTCTTGATTAAATGCACTGAAAAGTAAAGGGTCTGTTTGTATCATGTTCATGAAAATGCAGTTAGAGAGGTGCTATTCAAGTGATTCCGAAGGCACCCCAAGGTATATCTGTAATTTAAAGATTACTGCAAATATTTTTACTTTACTGTGGGTTTTTAGTACATCTGTTGATTTAGTATTTCTTTGTGTGTTTTGTAGACTAGTGTTCTTCCATCCTTCAATTGAGCTCAAAGTAGGTTTTGTTGTAACGTTGTGATTAGGATTTAAACTAATTCAGAGAATTGTATCTTTTACTGTACATACGGTATTCTTTAAGTTTTAATTTGTCGTCATACTGTCTGTGCTGATGGCTTGGCTTAAGATTTTGATGCATAAATGAGGTCACTGTTGATCAGTGTTGCTAGTGGCTTGGCAGCTCTTCATAAAAGCATATTGGGTTGGAAAGGTGTTTGCCTATTTTTCAAATTATTTAATAGATGTATGGTACCATTTAAAAGTGGTTGTATCTGAATTTACTGTGGGGATAACATACACTGTAATGGGGAAAAATTACCTAAAACCAATTTCAAAATGGCTTTCTTTGTATTTCAGTTTAAAAACCCAGTGCATGTACGCCCTCTGAGATGCAATAAACACCTTGAACAAAGAAATGCAAACATAACGTTTCTCTCTTTATGTTTTGGGGAAAAGGTCTGTTTCACATGACACACACAGCAGACAAAATATTGAAGATTTTAAAATACTGTTCATGCCAATAGAGTTTTGATTATTTTATAAAAAATTAAAAACAAGGAAAAAGCAATTTTAACAAGCTTTCATTAAACTTGGGGCTCTGTAACTGCTGCCAAATAAGTTGAAATTCCATATTTCAAAATGTGTATGTATTTTTATGCTGAACTTTCTTTTATTTATTTTGTTAATTGTGCTTTAAGTTTTAGGGTACATGTGCACAACGTCCAGGTTTGTTGTTACATATGTATACATGTGCCATGTTGGTGTGCTGCACCCATTAACTCGTCATTTACATTAGGTATATCTCCTAATGCTATCCCTGCCCCCTCCCCCCACCCCACGACAGGCCCCGGTGTGTGATGTTCCCCTTCCTGTGTCCATGAGTTCTCATTGTTTTATTCCCACCTATGAGTGAGAACATGCGGTGTTTGGTTTTTTGTCCTTGCAATAGTTTGCTGAGAATGATGGTTTCCAGCTTCATCCATGTCCCTACAAAGGACATGAACTCATCATTTTTTATGGCTGCATAGTATTCCATGGTGTATATGTGCCACATTTTCTTAATCCAGTCTATCATTGATGGACATTTGGGTTGGTTCCAAGTCTTTGCTATTGTGAATAGTGCCGCCATAAACATACGTGTGCATGTGTCTTTATAGCAGCATGATTTATAATCCTTTGGGTATATACCCAGTAATGGGATGGCTGGGTCAAATGGTGTTTCTAGTTCTAGATCCTTGAGGAATCGCCACACTGCCTTCCACAATCGTTGAACTAATTTACACTCCCACCAACAGTGTAAAAGCGTTATTTCTGCACATCCTCTCCAGCATCTGTCGTTTCCTGACTTTTTAATGATTGCCATTCTAACTGGCGTGAGATGGTATCTCGTGGTTTTGATTCACATTTCTCTAACGACCAGTGACGATGAGCATTTTTTCAATGTTTGTTGGCTGCATAAATGTTTTCTTTTGAGGAGTGTCTGTTCATATCCTTTGCCCACTTTTTGATGGGGTTGTTTGTTTTTTTCTTGTAAATTTAAGTTCTTTGTAGATTCTGGATATTAGCCCTTTGTCAGATAGATGGCAAAAATTTTCTCCCATTCTCTAGGTTGTCTGTTCACTCTGCTGATGGTTTCTTTTGCTGTGCAGAAGTTCTTTACTTTAATTAGATCGCATTTGTCTATTTTGGCTTTTGTTGTCATTGCTTTTGATGTTTTAGTCATGAAGTCTTTGCACATGCCTATATCCTGAATGGTATTGCCTAGGTTTTCTTCTAGGGTTTTTATGGTTTTAGGTCTTACGTTTAAGTATTTAATCCATCTTGAGTTAATTTTTGTGTAAGGTTTAAGGAAGAGATCCAGTTTCAGCTTTCTGCATGTGGCTAGCCAGTTTTCTCAACACCATTTATTAAATAAGGAATCCTTTCCCCATTGCTTGTTTTTGTCAGGTTTGTAAAAGATCAGTTGGTTGTAGATGTGTGGTGTTATTTCTGAAGCCTCTGTTCTGTTCCATGGGTCTATATATCTGTTTTGTTACCAGTACCATGATGTTTTGGTTACTACAGCCTTGTAGTATAGTTTGAAGTCAGATAGTGTGATGCCTCCAGCTTTGTTCTTTTTGCTTAGGATTGTCTTGGCTATGCGGGCTCCTTTTCAGTTCCATATGAAATTTAAAGCAGTTTTTTCCGAATTCTGTGAAGAGAGTCCATGGTAGCTTGATGGGGATAGCACTGAATCTATAAATTACTTTGGGCAGTATGGCCACGTTCACGATACTGATTCTTCGTATCCATGAACATGGAATGTTTTTCCATTTGTTTGTGTCCTCTCTTATTTCCTCGAGCAGTGGTTTGTAGTTCTCCTTGAAGAGGTTCTTCACATCCCTTGTAAGTTGTATTCCTAGGTATTTTGTTCTCTTTGTAGCAATTGTGAATGGGAGTTTGCTCATGATACGGCTCTCTGTTATCAGTGTATAGGAATGCTTGTGATTTTTGCACATTGATTTTGTATCCTGAGAGCTTGCTGAAGTTGCTTATCAGCTTAAGGAGATTTGGGCTGCGACGATGGAGTTTTCTAAACATACAGTCATGTTGTCTGCAAAGAGAGACAATTTGACTTCCTTTTTTCCTAACTGAATGCCTGTTATTTCTTTCTCTTGCCTGATTGCCCTGGCCAGAACTTCCAACACTGTGTTGAATAGGAGTGGTGAGAGAGGGCATCCTTGTCTTGTGCTGGTTTTCAAAAGGAATGCTTCCAGTTTTTGCCCATTCAGTATGATATTGGCTGTGGGTTTGTCATAAATAGCTCTTATTATTTTGAGATCCATTCCATCAATGCCTACTTTATTGAGAGTTTTTAGCATGAAGGCTGTTGAATTTTGTCAAAGGCCTTTTCTGCATCTATTGAGATAATCATGTGATTTTTGTCATTAGTTCTCTTGAAGTGATGAATTATGTTTATTGATTTGCGTATGTTGAACCAGCCTTGCATCTCAGGGATGAAGCCCACTTGATCATGGTAGATAAGCTTTTTGATGTGCTGCTGGATTCGTTTTGCCAGTATTTTACTGAGGATTTTTGCATCAGTGTTCATCAGGGATATTGGCCTGAAATTTTCTTTTTTTGTTGTGTCTCTGCCAGGTTTTGGTATAAAGATGATGCTGGCTTCATCAAATGAGTGAGAGAGAATTCCCTCTTCTTCTATTGTCTGGAATAGTTTCAAAAGGAACGTTACCAGCTCCTCTTTGTACCTCTGTAGAATTTGGCTGTGAATCCGTCTGGTCCTGGACTTTTTTTTGCCTGATAGGCTATTAATTATTGCCTCAATTTTAGAACTTGTTATTGGTCTATTCAGGGATTTGACTTCTTCCTGGTTTAGTCTTGGGAGGGTGTATTTGTCTAGGAATTTATCCATTTCTTCTAGATTTTCTAGTTTATTTGCATAGAGATGTTTACAATATTCTATGATGGTAGTTTGTATTTCTGTGAAATCAGTGGTGATATCCCCTTTATCATTTTTTATTGTGGCTATTGGATTCTTCTCTCTTTTAATTCTTTGTTAGACTGGCTAGCAGTCCATCAATTTTGTTGATCCTTTCAAAAAATAAGCTCCTAGATTCATTGATTTTTGAATGGTTTTTCGTGTCTCTACCTCCTTCAGTTCTGCTCTGATCTTAGTTATTTCTTGTCTTCTGCTAGCTTTTGAATTTGTTTGCTCTTGCTTCTCTAGGTCTTTTAATTGTGATGTTAGGGTGTTGATTTTAGATCTCTCCTGCTTTCTCTTGTGGGCATTTAGTGCTATAAATTTCCCTCTACACACTGCTTGAAATGTGTCCCAGAGATTCTGGTACATTGTGTCTTTGTTCTCATTGGTTTCAAAGAACATCTTTATTTCTGCCTTAATTTTATTATTTACCCAGTAGCCATTCAGGAGCAGGTTGTTCAGTTTCCATGTAGTTGTGTGGTTTTGAGTGAGTTTCTTAATCCTGAGTTCTAATTTGACTGCACTGTGGTCTGAGAGACTGTTTGTTATGATTTCCATTCTTTTGCATTTGCTGAGGAGTGTTTTACCTCCAATTATGTGTTCAATTTTAGATAAGTGCTATGTGATGCTGAGAAGAATGTATATTCTGTTGATTTGGGGTGGAGAGTTCTGTACATGTCTATTAGGTCTGCTTGGTCCCGAGCTGAGTTCAAGTCCTGGATATCCTTGTTAATTTTCTGTCTTGTCGATCTGTCTCATATTGACAATGGGGTGTTAAAATCTCCCACCATTATTGTGTGGGAGTCTAAGTCTCCTTGTACGTCTCTAAGAACTTGCTTTATGTATCTGAGTGCTCTTGTATTGGGTGCATATATATTTAGCATAGTTAGCTCTTCTTGTTGAATTTATCCCTTTACCATTATGTAATGGCCTTCTTTGTCTCTTTTGATCTTTGTTGGTTTAAAATCTGTTTTATCAGAGACTAGGATTTCAACCCCTGCCTTTTTTTGTTTTCCATTTGCCTGGTAGATCTTCCGCCATCCCTTTATTTTGAGCCTATGTGTGTCTCTGCACGTGAGATGGGTCTCCTGAATACAGCACACTGATGGGTCTTGACTCTTTATCCAATTTGCCAGTCTGTGTCTTTTAATTGGAGCATTTAGCCCATTTACAATTAAGGTTAATACTGTTATGTGTGAATTTGATCCTGTCATCATGATGTTAGCTGGTTATTTTCCTCGTTAGTTGATGCAGTTTCTTCCTAGCCTTGATGGTCTTTACAATTTGGCATGTTTTTGCAGAGGCTGGTACCAGTTGTTCCTTTCCAAGTTTAGTGCTTCCTTCAGGAGCTCTTTTAGGGCAGGCCTGGTAGTGACAAAATCTCTCAGCATTTGCTTGTGTGTAAAGGATTTTATTTTTCCTTCACTTATGAAGCTTAGTTTGGCTGGATATGAAATTCTGGGTTGAAAATTCTTTTCTTTAAGAATGTTGAATATTGGCCCCCACTCTCTTCTGGCTTGTTGAGTTTCTGCCAAGAGATCAGCTGTTAGTCTGATGGGCTTCCCTTTGTGGGTAACCCGACCTTTCTCTCTGGCTGCCCTTAAGATTTTTTCCTTCATTTCAACTCTTGTGAATCTGACAATTATGTGTCTTGAAGTTGTTCTCCTCAAGGAGTATCTTTGTGGCGTTCTCTATATTTCCAGAATTTGAATGTTGGCCTGCCTTGCTAGGTTGGGGAAGTTCTCCTGGATAATATCCTGCAGAGTGTTTTCCAACATGGTTCCATTCTCCCCGTCGCTTTCAGGTACACCAATCAGATGTAGATTTGGTCTTTTCACATAGTCCCATATGTCTTGAAAGCTTTGTTCATTTCTTTTTATTCTTTTTTCTCTAAACTTCTCTTCTCACTTCATTTCACTCATTTGATCTTCAATCACTGATTCCCTTTCTTCCAGCTGATCGAATCGGCTACTGAAGCTTGTGCATTCACCAGAATCTCTGGGACACATTTAAAGCAGTGTGTAGAGGGAAATTTATAGCACTAAATGCCCACAAGAGAAAGCAGGAAAGATCTAAAATTAACACCCTAACATCACAATTAAAAGAACTAGAGAAGCAAGAGCAAACACATTCAAAAGCTAGCAGAAGGCAACTAAGATCAGAGCAGAACCGAAGGAGATAGAGACACAAAAAACCCTTCAAAAAATCAATGAATCCAGGAGCTGGTTTTTGAAAAGATCAACAAAATTGATAGACCGCTAGCAAGACTAATAAAGAAGAAAAGAGAGAAGAATCAAATAGACGCAGTAAAAAATGATAAAGGGGATATCACCACTGATCTCACAGAAATACAAACTACCATCAGAGAATACTATAAACACCTCTACGCAAATAAACTAGAAAATCTAGAAGAAAAGGACAAATTCCTGGACACATACACCCTCCCAGGACTAAACCAGGAAGAAGTTGAATCTCTGAATAGACCAATAACAGGCTCAGAAATTGAGGCAATAATTAATAGCTTAATAACCAAGAAAAGTCCAGAACCAGACAGATTCACAGCCGAATTCTACCACAGGTACAAGGAGGAGCTGGTACTGTTCCTTCTGAAACTATTCCAATCAACAGAAAAAGAGGGAATCCTCCCTAATTCATTTTATGAGGCCAGCATCATCATGATACTAAAGCCTGGCAGAGACACAGTAAAAAAGAATTTTAGACCAATATCCCTGATGAATATTGATGCAAAAATCCTCAATAAAATACTGGCAAACCAAATCCAGCAGCACATCAAAAAGCTTATCCACCATGATCAAGTGGGCTTCATCCCTGGGATGCAAGGCTGGTTCAACATACGCAGATCAATAAATGTAATCCAGCATATAAACAGAACCAAAGACAAAAACCACATGATTATCTCAATAGATGCAGAAAAGGCCTTTGACAAAATTCAACAGCCTTCGTGCAAAAAACTCTCAATAAATTAGGTATTGATGGGATGTACCTCAAAATAATAAGAGCTATGTGTGACAAACCCACAGCCAATATCATACTGAATGGGCAAAAACTGGAAGCATTCCCTTTGAAAACTGGCACAAGACAGGGATGCCTTCTCTCACCACTCCTATTCAACATAGTGCTGGAAATTCTGGCCAGGGCAATCAGGCAGGAGAAGGAAATAAAGGATATTCAATTAGGAAAAGAGGAAGTCAAATTGTCCCTGTTTGCAGATGACATGATTGTATATCTGGAAAACCCCATCGTCTCAGCCCAAAATCTCCTTAAGCTGATAAGCAACTTCAGCGAAGTCTCAGGATACAAAATCAATGTGCAAAAATCACAAGCATTCTTATACACCAATAACAGAGAGCCAAATCATGAGTGAACTCCCATTCACAATTGCTTCAAAGAGAATAAAATACCTAGGAATCCAACTTACAAGGGATGTGAAGGACCTCTTCAAGGAGAACTACAAACCACTGCTCAATGAAATCAAAGAGGATACAAACAAATGGAAGAACATTCCACGCTCATGGGTAGGAAGAATCAGTTATCGTCAAAATGGCCATACTGTCCAAGGTAATTTATGGATTCAATGCCATCCCCATCAAGCTACCAATGACTTTCTTCACAAAATTGGAAAAAACTACTTTAAAGTTCATATGGAACCAAGAAAGAGCCCGCATTGCCAAGTCAATCCTAAGCCAAAAGAACAAAGCTGGAGGCATCACGCTACCTGACTTCAAACTACTACAAGGCTACAGTAACCAAAACAGCATTGTACTGGTACCAAAACAGAATTACAGACAAATGGAACGGAACAGAGCCCTCAGAAATAACGCTGCATATCTACAACCATCTGATCTTTGACAAACCTGACAAAAACAAGAAATGGGGAAAGGAATCCCTATTTAACAAATGGTGCTGGGAAAACTGGCTAGCCATATGCAGAAAGCTGAAACTGGATCTCTTCCTTACACCTTATACAAAAATTAATTCAAGATGGATTAAAGACTTAAATTTCAGACCTAAAACCATAAAAACCCTAGAAGAAAACCTAGGAAATACCATTCAGGACATAGGCATGGGCAAGGACTTCATGTCTAAAACATCAAAAGCAATGGCAACAAAAGCCAAAATTGACAAATGGGATCTAATTAAACTAAAGAGCTTCTGCACAGCCAAAGAAACTACCATCAGAGTGAACAGGAAACCTACAGAAAATTTTTGCAATCTACTCATCTGACAAAGGGCTAATATCCAGAATCTACAAAGAACTCAAACAAATTTATAAGAAAAAAACAACCCCATCAAAAAGTGGGCAAAGGATATGAACAGACACTTCTCAAAAGAAGACATTTATGCAGCCAAAAGACACGTGAAAAAATGCTCATCATCACTGGCCATCAGAGAAATGCAAATCAAAACCACAATGAGATACCATCTCACACCAGTTAGAATGGCAATCATTAAAAAGTCAGGAAACAACAGGTGCTGGAGAGGATGTGGAGAAATAGGAACACTTTTACACTGTTGGTGGGACTGTAAACTAGTTCAACCATTGTGGAAGTCAGTGTGGCAATTCCTCAGGTACTGGAACTAGAAATACCATTTGACCCAGCCATCCCATTACTGCGTATATACTCAAAGGATTATAAATCATGCTGCTATAAAGGCACATGCACACGTATGTTTATTGCAGCACTATTCACAATAGCAAAGACTTGGAACGAACCCAAATGTCCAATAATGACAGACTTGATTAAGAAAATGTAGCACATATACCCCATGGAATACTATGCAGCCATAAAAAATGATGAGTTCGTGTCCTTTGTAGGGACATAGATGAAGCTGGAAACCATCATTCTCAGTAAACTATCACAGGAACAAAAAACCAAACACCGCATGTTCTCACTCATAGGTGGGAACTGAACAATAAGAGCACTTGGACACAGGAAGGGGAACATCACACACCGGGGCCTGTTGTGGGGTGGGGGCAGCAGGGAAGGATAGCATTAGGAGATACACCTAATGTAAATGATGAGTTAATGGGTGCAGCACACCAACATGGCACATGTATACGTATGTAACAAACCTGCACGTTGTGCACATGTACCCTAGAACTTAAAGTATAATAAAAATATATTTTTTAAAAAAGACTTATTTTTCCCCTCTACTGAAACTTTGTACCATTTGACCAACATCTCCCCATCCTCACCTCCCACCCCACCCAGCCCCGGTAGTCACCATTCTACTCTCTGCTTCTATGAGTTTGACATTTTTAGATTTCACATATAGGTGAGATGATTCAGAATTTTTATTTCTGTGCCTAGTGTATTTCAGTTAACATATTGTCTTCCAGGTTCAACCATGGTGTCTCAAATGACATAATAGCCTTCTTTTTAAGACTAAATAGTATTCCATTGTGTATATATACACACCACATTTCCTGTGTCTATTTATCTACTGATGGACACTTAGTTTGATTTCATATCTTGGCTATTGTGAATAGTGCTCCAGTGAACATAGGAGTACTGATATCTCTTCAACACTGATTTCAAATCCTTTGCATATATATATCCAGAAGCAAGATAACTAGATCATTTGGTAGTTCTCCTTTATTAGAGTTTTGATAGCTTTGTCTATTATAGCAGAAGAACTTACACTAATTGACACCCCATCTTGAATATTTGAATCATTTCATATATGTTGTAATGATTGTAAAGATGGTTCTCTCAGTATTAAATTGTCTCCCTTCTCCAGCCTTGGTGACAGAGCAAGACTCCGTCTCAGAAAAAATAAATAAATGATTGTCTCCCTTGTTCTTTTTCATGTTATTTACTGCACTTTTTTAAAAAAGGATAGACTAGAGACTTTGGAAGAAGTCCTGAGGTTCAGAAGAAGAGGAAAGGCGTGGACATGTACAAAGAAATACGAACTCGATGCACAGAAAGATAAATTTGTGCAAAGGCTTCTTTCTGACCCTTAAGTAGACATCTTTAACAAAGATGCCCACAATTTTGTTGATGGAAAAAGGCATGGTCTTGCAGCAGTGATTACATGTGGTTTGTGTAGAAGCACTTGCTGGAAATCAAAATAAGTGTGTATCTTAGTTGAAGAGTCACATTGACCTATACTTTTGAAGCAAAATGTCTTGTTTGTTCTATTTAAAATATTTTGTTTTTTGTTAATCCTCTTGGAGTTTTTTTCCTGGTTAGGAAAATCATTTAGTTTTATTTTTATTTTTTGAGGGGTAATAAATTTTTTGGTTTATGTTAAAAGATAAAGAAATTATTTTAAAAGATATTAATATATGTCTTTAAGTTTATAAATCAATTTGAATTTTTCCTAGGCACAAATTCTTACAGATCAAATAATCACATAATAAAAAAATTGAGGTCTTGATGAGAAGACAAGCTACCAAGAGATTGTCATAACTTTGGACAAAACAGATAATAGTCTTATCTACATACAAACTAACCCATAAGATAATATGTGTTGTTTTCTTAGGATTTTTTTTATTATACTTTAAGTTTTAGGGTGCGTGTGCACAACGTGCAGGTTTGTTATATATGTGTACATGTGCCATGTTGGTGTGCTGCACCTTGGGTTTTAAGGAAATTTGTTTCTCGTAGCCTGGTTGACAGCAGATTTCATCTCTGGATGCATCATTCAGATCTCGTCTGTAATGAGACATATGAGAGAGTGATGTTTTGTGATTTAGTGATATAGTAGTTAACCTTTGCTAAACTCTCACGTTAATTTAATTCTGTGAATTAATTTCCACTCATCGCATACACATTCAATTTTGAAACATAAAAGTTTTCTATAATTGATTCACAGAGCAGAGTTTTCAAACTCTTTAGTGTCAGGACCCCTTTACATTCTTAAAATTTATTGAGGCTCCTCCTAAAGCTTTTATGTAGGTGGGTTATGTCTGTCAATATTTACTGTGTTAGAAATTAAAACTGAAATTCTTTTACATTTGTTTAATTTTTATTTATGTATTAGATTGGTGCAAAAGTAATTGCTGGTTTTGCCATTAAAAGTAATATAGTAAAAGTGGCCGAACGCGGTGGCTTATGCCTGTATTCAGTCCCAGCACTTTGGGAGACTGAGGTGGGCAGATCACTTGAGGTCAGGAGTTCAAGACCAACCTGGGCAACATAGTGAAATCCCATCTCTACTAAAAATACAAAAATTAGCCTGGCATGGTAGCATGTTTATCATGCTATAATGTCAGCTCCTCGGGGCTGGGGCAGGAGAATCACTTGAACCTGGCAGGCAGAGGTTGCAGTGAGCCAAATCATGTGACTGCACTCCAGCCTGGACAACAGTATGAGACTCTGTCTCAAAAAAATGCAGTAAAAGTAAAAATATAAATATTAAAACCACTATATATTAACAAATAAAATATTTTATGAGAAATACTACTCTCTGCTTCTATGAGTTTGACATTTTTAGATTTCACATATAGGTGAAATCTTAGAAAAGTACTGTTTTGCAATTTTTGCAGATCTCTTTAATATTAGACTTCACAGAAGACAGCTGCATTCTCATATCTGCTTCTGCATTCAACGTGTTACAGTAGCCCATGTCCGATAGTTATTGGAAAATTCCATTGTGAGCACACTTGCGGGAAAATGAGTGTCTTAGTATTACTGTGAAGACAGTTTTGACATAGACCTTCTGAAAGGTTCTCTGGCATCCTTAGGAGTCCCCTGACCGCACGGGAGGATGGGTGCTCCAGCTGGGAAATGGGCTGGCATGGCATGGGCAGCATCCATCACAGAGATTAAACTCCATTCCTTGGAGACACCTTACACAGTTTCCAATATCCAGTGACACTTTCTAAGAACATAAAGAAGCTAATGGATGCTTTTGGCCAATGATAAAATTTAAAGTGTTTCTACTTGGAGATCAAAAATATTAACAAATGTACTTTGTGAATTGATGATGACTTTTTTAAAGAAAAAAATATTTAATGATGGATTAGACTGAGATGGAAGATGATATTGAACATAAGAATATCGAGAGTGAACATGGTAGTGTGGTGCAGGTTGCAACCATCAGGGCTGGAGGAGGGTGAAAATGTTGAGCAAAAGCCTATGATTACAAGAGACTGTAGACTAGAACAGCACCCAGGAATGCAAACAGTAGCCCCACAAAGTGGCAGGGCCTGGAGCGGTCCCCTTGCAACAAAGATAAAGGGAGACAGTCACCTCTTAGTGATCAAGTTCTCTGGCGTTAAACCGCCCTTTGATACTAAACTCATCTCCAGACACCCAACATCCTTGTGGTTCATCTTTCTTTTTCAGTGTATGAAACATCTTTGGAGTAAGTTAACTACTTTTATAATTTGTAACGGTATCTGTAAACCAGAACACAATGGTCTGAAAACTCTTATAAATGTGTCCCAAGGAAAGTTGGAGTTATTTTTTAAATCATTCATATTTTGGATCACGTGGATTTTGGCACTCTATTGAAAAACAGGAAATGCAGTTGTGACCATGCATGTAATATTTCAGATGTAAATTTAGGACCAGATTTTTAGAAAACCTGTCTTTTAGGGAAAAAAATGAAGATTTAGAGATAAAAGGAGCATTTTGTTTAGAACAGAAAAAGAAAGGTAGCTAGGTGTGGCAGCTCATGCATACCTGTAATCCCAGCACTTTGGGAGGCCAAGACAGGCAAATCACTTGAGCCCAGGAGTTCAGCACCATCCTTGGCAACTTGGCAAAACCCTGTCTCTAATGAAAATGCAAAAATTATCCAGGCATAGTGGCATGCGTCTGTGGTCCCAGCTACTCGGGAGACTGAGGTGGGAGCACTGCTTGAGCCTGGCAGATTGAGGTTGCAGTGAGCCATAATTTTATCACTGCACTCCAGCCTGGGTGACAGTAGGGACTCTTTCGGAAAGAACAAGGAAAGGAAGGAAGGAAGGAAGGAAGGAAGGAAGGAAGGAAGGAAGGAAGGAGAGAGAGAAGGGGGAAGGAAGGATGGAAGGAAGGAAGGGAGGAAGGAAGGAGAAAGAAATGAAAGAAAGGAAAGAAGGAAAGAAGGAAGGAAGGAAGGAAAGAGAAAGAAAGAAAGAAAAGAAAGGAAGAAAGAAAGAAAGGGAGGGAGGGAAAGGAAGGAGAGAAAAGAGAAGCAAAGAGAGAAAAAGAAAAAGAAAGAAAAAGGAAGGAAGGGAGGGAGGGGAAGGAAGGAGAGAGAGAAAACAGAAGAAAAGAAAGAAGAAAAAAGAAAAAGAAAAGAAAGAGGAAGGAAGGAAGGGAGGAAGGAAGGAGAGAAAGAAGGAAAGGAAAGAGGAAGAAGGAAAGAAAGAAAGAGAAAGAAAAGAGAAAGAAAAGGAAGGAAAGGAAAGAAGAAAACGAAAGGAAGGAAGGAAAGGAAGGAAGAAGGGAGAAAGAGGAAAGTTAGAAAGAAAGTAGGAAGAAAGAAAAGGAAGAAAGAAAAGGAATAAAGAAAAAGAAAAAAAGAAAAGAAAAAGAGGAAGGGAGGAAGGAGAAAGGAAAGTTAGAAGTCAGAAAGAAATCAGAAAGAAAAGAAAGAAAGAAAAAGAACGAATGAAAGAGAAAGAAAGAAAGGACAGAAAGAAAGAAAGAAAGAAAGAAAGAGAAAGAAAGAAAGAAAGGAAAGAAGGGAGGGAGAGAGGAAGGAAGGAAAAAGAAAGAGAAAGAGAAAAAGGAAGGAAGGAAAGAAAGAAAGAAGAAAGGAAAGAAAGAAAAAAGAAAAAAGGTGTAGTTGCTATTTGAGTTCAGAACAAGCTATAGTTATATGACTTACTGATTATGTTGTTAATTAATAGGTTAGTTCACTATAGAACCACGTTTTTTATTTAACTTTCTTGTCATTATTAAGGGTATTGTCAATGTTATTGATAAGTATCCTACAACACTTTTTAACATACATGTCTAAGAATGAACTCATTATCTTTTTCCCCAAGCCTAATCTTTCTGTCTTGGTCAGTGGTCTCACCATCTACCAAGTCTCCCAAACCAGAAGTTCAGGGAAGAGAACACCCTCAACTCTTCTCTCCTGTATTCAAAGGCCACTAAGTATAGTAAACCTTCAGCTCTCTAAATATCTCACAAGGTGTCCTCTCTTGCCTTTCTCTCTGCCTTTTCCTTACCACAGCTACTCCAGCAGTCTCTGTATTGGGCTCTTTTGCTTCTAGTCTAATCCCCACTCAAACCACCCCAGGGCAGCCTAAATAGTGCTTCCAGAAGGTTTCCTTCTCAAAATTCCCATTTGATCACATTTACCTGACATAAAACCCGCATCAATTCCTAGTAATCTGAAGGTTAAAGTCCAAGCACTCTAGCATACCATGCGAAGTCCTTCCAAAAGCTGGTCCAAGTCTAGCTTGGAAGCTTTGTTTCTTACCATTCCTGGCCACTAGGAGGCGCCAACCTCCTACAGCAGCCATTTTAAAATACTGTATCCTAAACACAGTGGCATTATGATATACTAGTTTCCACCAAAAACCAAACTTTAATTTGGGGGTATGTGCAGGAGAGAGATGCTACTGTATGTGAGCCAATGACTGCCCACACATAGCCATGATGTGGCTCCAGGACATCTGTTCATGGAGCCACATCAGTCATGTAGCAGTCTACATAAAGTGGCACAACTGCACATTTGTTGGGTACAGTGTCACTTATTTCCCCAGGCCATGAAGAATGCCTCTTAAAGTAAATGGTCCAAGTACAGTGGCAGAGTACTAAACTCAGTTCTGTCTCAAAAATAACACACTTTTATTTTTAGGTAATTGCTTGATAAAGTGGTAATTTTGTTTGGCAGCAGATCGTTGGCATTAAGTAAGTCCTGATTTTTAAAAGAAAAAGGTAAAAGAAACTGCATTTTTGCAGGTATTTCAGAGGAAAAAAAATTTTTTTACATTTTTTTAAGTTCTTTTTTTTATTATTATACTTTAAGTTCTAGGGTACATGTGCACATCATGCGGGTTTGTTACATATATATACATATGCCATGTTGGTGTGCTGCACCCATTAACTCATCATTTACGTTACGTATATTTCCTAATGCTATCCCTCCCCCCCTCCACCCACCTCACGACAGGCCCTGGTGTGTGATGTTCCCCTTCCTGTGTCCAAGTGTTCTCATTATTCAATTCCCACCTATGAGTGAGAACATGCGGTGTTTGGTTTTTTGTCCTTGCAATAGTTTGCTGAGAATGATGGTTTCCAGCTTCATCCATGTCCCTACAAAGGACATCAACTCACCCTTTTTTATCACTGCATAGTATTCCATGGGGTATATGTGCCACATTTTCTTAATCTGGTGTATCATTGTTGGACATTTGGGTTGGTTCCAAGTCTTTGCTATTGTGAATAGTGCTGCAATAAACATACGTGTGCATGTGTCTTTATAGCAGCATGAGTTATAATCCTTTGGGTATATACCCAGTAATGGGATGGTTGGGTCAAATGGTATTTCTAGTTCTAGATCCTTCAGGAATCGCCACACTGACTTCCACAATGGTTGAACTAGTTTACAGTCCCACCAACAGTGTAAAAGTGTTCCTATTTCTCCACATCCTCTCCAGCACCTGTTGTCATCCTGACTTTTTAATGATTGCCATTCTAACTGGTGTGAGATAGTATCTCATTGTGGTTTTGATTTGCATTTCTCTGATGCCCAATGATGATGAGCATTTTTTCATGTGTCTTTTGGCTGCATAAATGTCTTCTTTTGAGAAGTGTCTGTTCATATCCTTTGCCCGCTTTTTGATGGGGTTGTTTGTTTTTTTCTTGTAAATTTGTTTGAGTTCTTTGTAGATTCTGGATTTTAGCCCTTTGTCAAATGAGTAGATTGCAAAAATTTTCTCCCATTCTGTAGGTTGCCTGTTCACTCTGATGGTAGTTTCTTTTGCTGCGCAGAAGCTCTTTAGTTTAATTAGATCCCATTTGTCAATTTTGGCTTTTGTTGCCATTGCTTTTGGTGTTTTAAACATGAAGTCTTTGCCCATGACTATGTCCTAAATGGTATTGCCTAGGTTTTCTTCTAGGGTTTTATGGTTTTAGGTCTGAAATTTAAGTCTTTAATCCATCTTGAATTAATTTTTGTACAAGGTGTAAGGAAGGGGTCCAGTTTCAGCTTTCTGCATATGCCTAGCCAGTTTTCCCAGCACCATTTATTAAATAGGGATTCCTTTCCCTATTTTTTGTTTTTGTTAGCTTTGCCAAAGATCAGATGGTTGTAGATGTGTGGTATTATTTCTGAGGGCTCTGTTCTGTTCCATTTGTCTGTAATTCTGTTTTGGTACCAGTACCATGCTGTTTTGGTTACTGTAGCCTTGTAGTATAGTTTGAAGTCAGGTAGCATGATGCCTCCAGCTTTGTTCTTTTGGCTTAGGATTGTCTTGGCAATGTGGGCTCTTTTTTGGTTCCATATGAACTTTAAAGTAGTTTTTTCCAATTCTGTGAAGAAAGTCATTGGTAGCTTGATGGGGATGGCATTGAAACCATAAATTACCTTGGGCAGTATGGCCATTTTCACGATATTGATTCTTCCTACCCATGAGCATGGAATATTCTTCTATTTGTTTGTGTCCTCTTTTATTTCATTGAGCAGTGATTTGTAGTTCTCCTTGAAGAGGTCCTTCACATCCCTTGTAAGTTGGATTCCTAGGTATTTTATTCTCCTTGAAGCAATTGTGAATGGGAGTTCGCTCATGATTTGGCTCTCTGTTTGTCTGTTGTTAGTGTATAAGAATGCTTGTGATTTTTGCACATTGATTTTGTATCCTGAGACTTCGCTGAAGTTGCTTATCAGCTTAAGGAGATTTTGGGCTGAGACGATGGGGTTTTCTAGATATACAATCATGTCATCTGCAAACAGGGACGATTTGACTTCCTCTTTTCCTAATTGAATACCCTTTATTTCTTTCTCCTGCCTGATTGCCCTGGCCAGAACTTCCAACATTATGTTGAATAGGAGTGGTGAGAGAAGGCATCCCTGTCTTGTGCCAGTTTTCAAAGGGAATGCTTCCAGTTTTTGCCCATTCAGTATGATATTGGCTGTGGGACTGTCATAAATAGATCTTATTATTTTGAGGTACATCTCATCAATACCTAATTTATTGAGAGTTTTTATCATGAAATGCTGTTGAATTTTGTCAAAGGCCTTTTCTGCATCTATTGAGATAATCATGTGGTTTTTGTCTTCGGTTCTGTTTATATGGTGTATTACATTTATTGATTTGTGTATGTTGAACCAGCCTTGCATCCCAGAGATGAAGCCCACTTGATCGTGGTGGATAAGCTTTTTGATGTGCTGCTGGATTCAGTTTGCCAGTATTTTATTGAGGATTTTTGCATCAATGTTCATCAGGGATATTGGTCTAAATTCTCTTTTTTTATTGTGTCTCTGCCAGGCTTTAGTATCAGGATGATGCTGGCCTCATAAAATGAATTAGGGAGGATTCCCTCTTTTTCTATTGATTGGAATAGTTTCAGAAGGAATGGTCCCAGCTCCACCTTGTAAAAATAAAGATGTTCCTTGAAACCAATGAGAACAAAGACACAACATACCAGAATCTCTGGGACCCATTTAAAGCAGTGTGTAGAGGGAAATTTATAGCACTGAATGCCCACAAGAGAAAGCAAGAAAGATCTATAATTGACACCCTAACATCACAATTGAAAGAACTAGAGAAGCAAGATCAAACACATTCAAAAGCTAGCAGACAGCAAGAAACAACTAAGATCAGAGCAGAATGAAGGAGATAGAGACACAAAAATCCCTTCAAAAAATCAGTGAATCCAGGAGCTTATTTTTTGAATCGATCAACAAAATTGATAGACCACTAGCAAGACTAATAAAGGAGAACAGAGAGAAGAATGACATAGATGCAATAAAAAATGATAAAGAGGATATTACCACCAATCCCACAGAAATACAAACTACCATCAGAGAATACTATTAACACCTGTATGCAAATAAACTAGAAAATCTAGAAGAAACGGTCAAATTCCTGGACACATACACTCTCCCAAGACTAACCAGGAAGAAGTTGAATCCCTGAATAGACCAATAACAGGCTCTGAAATTGAGGCAATAATTAATAGCCTACCAACCAAAAAAGTCCAGGACCAGACAGATTCACAACCGAATTCTACCAGAGGTACAAGGAAAAAATTTTTTAATTTAAAAATTCTGTCTTCTAAGATTGTTAGCTGCAAATTTTTCTAACAACTCATCCATTTAAAGTAGGCTTAAGGAGAAAAAAAGTCATATGTCCTCCTAGATCTCTCTCTAGGGTATACTAGTAAATTATTTTCTTCTATTTCCTGAAATTTATATTGTTTTGTTATCTGGAGTCTAGGTTAGTAGCAGTAGTTTAAATTCTAAGTAAAGCAAAAATTGCAGAGTCTTGGCTCCTATCAATTAATAGGAGAGGAAGGGCTGGTCAAGGAAACCCGCCTGTAACAGAAAGAGGTCTCTCTTCCTTACCTTGCAGAAGCCCCTAGTACTCTGGCTATTAGATTACTCTGGATATCCCCGGATTGCTTAGCTAACTGAGAAGAGGTAGGCTCCATAATGGACAGTTCTTAGAAAAATGTTGTGTTGTGAGCTATACCACAAACTCTGGTAAGCTGAAGTTTAGGAGTAACATAATATTGGGGAGGGGAGGATGTCTAGTTTCAGAGAACAAAATTTGCACCAGCACACACACTCACCTTAATTCTACAGGGCCACACGATTGCTGATCTCTCCTCGTAGGAAATTCCAATTTGTCTTTCACAAACATAAAGTAAAACAGAATGCAACTAATTTATTATATGCAACTATTGATTGTCTTAGGTAACTTTTGCAATCTTACAATACCAATTACAATGATCAGCACATTATATTTGGTCAACATTTGCTCTCTACAGGGCAGTCCACTATGATTAGACAACTAAGGTATTTTATTCTGCATCCTGAGCTTTTCTCATTATACCAGAGTTGCTATGTCTATCTCCTAGCACTGTATGTATGCATAAATTAGATGCAGCTGTTTGACAACTTTCAAACTTTCAATAACACACGTTAGCCTTCAAAATGCTGAGATATTTTTTACCCTGAAGAATGAGCAAAATATTGGGGTAAGGTTTTTTCCTCAATTTTTGAGGCTAGAATTTCATTTGAGCCTAAAAACAAGTCAATTCCCATTATTTAAATATTTCATTATATTTTTAATATGATACACAATTAAGACAATACCTATAGCATTTTGGAGCTTCAGCATATAGTGTAGAGTAAGTAATGCCCTGAAAGAGTAAGCATCAATGAATAATTGGTGGTAAGTTTAAGCATATATGGATCATTGCCTCTGTGCCAGGTACGAGTAGTTGAAATAATGATGATGAAAGTTAGGAAAAAGAGATTGGCTGTCCTGAGCTGCCGTTCATACCCCTTTGCCTAGTTTCTCTAGTGACACGTGCTTGTGGATTCCCTGGGTCTGGCCCAAGGTGCAACCTGTGGGTTTAGAAGTTTAGTGCAACTTGTAGGTTTACACACGTGTTATGGACTGTGTGTTTGTGTCACACACCCACCCCTAAAAATGTCACATGCTGAATCTCTAACCCCCAGTTGTGATGGTATTTGGAAATGGGGCCTTTGGGAGGTAACTGAGGTTAAATGAGGTAATAAGGATGGGGCCCTCATGATGGGATTAGTGTCTTTATAAGATGAAAAAACCGAGAGAGTCTGCTCTCTCTCTCTCTGCCATCCTGCTTGTGCACAAAGAAGAGGTCACAGGAGCATACAATGAGATGGCAGCCACTTCAAGACAAGAGAAGAGGTCTCAAAATGAAACTTACCTGGATTTTGGACTTCCCAGCCTCCAGCGTTGTGAGAACTGAATGTCTGTTGTTTCAGCCGCCCAGTGTGTGGTGTTTTGTTATGGAAACACCACCACCTCACCTGTGGGTAAGGAAACTAGCCCATATTGAGATCATAAGTCATTCTGCCCACCATGTTATAGACAGTTAGCTAACTGGATCAAAACATCAGCTTTTAAGAACAGAAAGGAAGAAGCAGGGAATTTCCCTCCCTAGATTTTATAAGTAGAAAAGAAAACCATCTGAGGATGGTTTTTCCCCTTAGTTGAATAGTGAATCAATAAAAACATGCGGGTGGGCACAGTGACCCTCACCTCTCATCCCAGCACTTTGGGAGGCCAAAGCAGAAGGATCACTTGAGCCCAGGAGTTAGAGACCAACTTGGGCAACAAAGCAAGACCACATCTCTACAAAAAAAACTTTAAAAATTAGCCTGGCCTGATGGCACATGTCTGTAGTCCCAGCTACTTGGGAGGCTGAGGCAGGAGGATCTCTTGAGGCCAGGAGGAAGGCTTCAGGGAACCACGATCACTCCACTGTGCTCTAGCCTGGGCAACAGAGCAAGATTGTATTGAAATTTTATTTTAATAAAAATTAAAACTTGTGAATCTGCCTATAGGTCGATGCTGTTTGAGGAGGACATGATTTCACCACCGATTAGACCAAACCTCCTAAATATCTCTCAACCTAATGATTTGGCCATTGAAGAAAGAACAATGACCTAGTTGTAAAAATCAGTTTACTAAAAAGGCTCTTCTGTTAATTAAGTGAAGATGCTTTTGCTGATCATTTTTAGTAAAGTGGTTTTATTAAAATACTTTTAAAGCCTGGCAGGTACTTTTACAAATCAGTAGCCAAAAAAGTATTTGTTATTGAGAAACCACACTAAAGAATAATGATGCTAATTCTAGGTTATTTATAGCTATAGAGCCACATTCTTGTACTATATAATTTATTAAGTTATTCAGTTTTATTCAGTATTATTAAGTTATTCAGTTTGCTACATACTGTAAACATTATATTGTGTATGTCTTGCATTTTATTCCAATGTTGACCGTTTTAATTACTCATAAGTTTTTGTCCTTATATTAGTAACTCAGGTATTTACTCTCATCCAACATAAACTGTGATTATTAATTAAGAATATTGGGATAAGGCAATAGGACCAAGCACTGGATAGTTCAAGAATGTGGCTCTATAGCTATAAATAACCTAGAATTAGCTTCTTATTCTTTAGTGTGGTTTCTCAATAACAAATACTTTTTTGGCTACTGATTTGTAAAAGTACCTGCCAGGCTTTAAAAGTACTTTAATAAAACCACTTTTACTAAAAAAGGTTATATTTCTGAATTAATTTTAATAACTAAACAAGGAGTGAAAAATTTTCTTATCACTGGACAACCATTTGCAGAGAATATGATGGAAGGGGATTAAAACTTAAAGTATAGGGTTAAACTAGATGATCTTTTATAGTCTCTTCTTATCCTGAGATTCTTTCTATGAAGTAAGAATTTAAAAGAATTATTCTATCTACAAGTAAGAAGGGTAAAAATATGTCCAGGACTCTGATCTTGGTTATTGCTATGGTCTGAATGTTTACGTCCCCCCAAAGTTTGTATGTTGAAACCTAACCCCGAAGTTGACAGTATTAAGAGGCAGGGCATATGGGAAGTGATTAGGTAGTGAGGGCTCCTGCCTGGTAACTGGGATTAATTCTCTTATAAAAGGGGCTTGCATAAGCTTAGGTGCCCTTCCACTACATGGGACACAACAAGACGGTGGCATCTATGAGGAATGGGCCTTCATCAGACACTAAATCTACTGATGCCTCCATCTTGGACTATCAAGCCTTCAGAACTGTGAACAATAAATATCTATCATTTAAGAGTTCCCAGTCTATTTTGTTATAGCAGCCTAAATGGACTAAGACAATCACACATTATCTAAATCTTTTTCAAAATAAACATTGGATTAACTAAGAAGCATATCAAAAAGGAAAAAATTGTTAAGTTGCTTCTACCCACATGCATTTCGTTTGAACAAGAAAAAAAATAAATAAAATGTTATTTAGATAAAGAGGGAATGCCACAATTTTAAATTTCAGTTGTTTTGAAAATGGTTATTTGAAATCCACCATTGGTAAGATTCCCGACAATAAGTCAGTACAGTCCTTTGCACACAGTAGACAGGTATGCATGTAAGTGTGTTTGTTTAGCTACGTGAGTTCAATCTAGTTCTCAATTTCAAATCTGACAAACATAAGAGAAAAAGTATATGAAGCAAAGCTTTCTGGTTAATGCAATATATTTTAGTGTTCCTAAATAGGTCATATAAGATTCAGGATTCACTTGGAAAAGAAAAGTGCATGACAGAATTAAAAAAAAAACAACAAAAAACCTCTAGCCAGGCATGCTAATGCATATGCCTGTTATCCCAGCTACCTGCAAGGTTGAGGTGGGAGGATCTCTTGAGCTCAGGAGTTCAAGGCTGCAGTGAGCTGTAATTGTGCCACTGCACTCCAACCTGGGCGACAGAGCAAGACTGTTTCTAAAAGAAAAAAAAAAGTCTCTGCAAATTAAACAAGCTCGATTTTATATTTTTGAAAAGTATATCGGACAATGATTTTAAGAATTATATATATAATGAATATATACTCAGAATTTAACCTTAAGTACCAAACTATTTTACTCAGCACCCAAAGGTATTCTAAACTTACTCAAATCCTATGAGTTATATTCAAAGACTCTAAGATGAGGATTCTGTGTATGTGTCTGTGTGTTTGCAAGTGTGTAAGTATGCAAAATTGACCTTGGAATATTTTTGTTTCTGTGATCACGTAGATGTTTTCCCCCCAAAAAATTGAGCAAAATATTTGAGTCAATAGCCCTATACCAGAGGAAACAATAATAAAATACTACTCAGTGAAATGTGCTTGGAATTAAATCAAATCATTAAAAAAATAAAATGGTAGTTAATACTTGCTGAAATCCTCTATACAAAACACATATGGCTGGGCATGGTGGCTCAAATTTGTAATCCCAACCCTTTAATGCCAAAGTGGGAGGATCATTTGAGGCCAGGAGTTTGAGACTAGCCTGGTCAATGTAGGAAGACCCTATCTCTATTTCAATGAAATAAAAAAGCATATATACAAAAGCATATATACAGATACAGTAAGAGTTATAGCTAATTTATTTTTTTAATTTTTATGGAATTATTTTTAAGAGGTTTACATTATGAAAGAATCTACACAGCCAGGTGCGGTGGCTCACGCCTGTAATCCCAGCACTTTGCGAGGCCAAAGCAGGTGGATCAACCGAGGTCAGGAGTTCGAGACCAGCCTGACCAATATGGTGAAACCCCGTCTCTACTAAAAATACAAAAATTAGCCAGGCGTGGTGGCACGTACCTGTAGTCCCAGCTTCTCTGGAGGCTGAGACAGGAGAATTGCTTGAACCCAGGAGACAGAGATTTCAGTGAGCTGAGATCACGCCACTGCACTCCAGCCTGGGTGACAGAGCCAGACATCTCAAAAAAAAAAAAAAAAAAAAAGAATCTGCGCTTGTACTGAATTTCTGCTATTTTGAACACCATTCACAAAATCATTTATCATAATCTAATCAATTATTTCTTGGCATACTAGTCCACAGTATAACTCCCCCTTATTAAAAAATAGTAAGATAAATTGGAACCCTGGCAGAATCAATGACTTGAGTGTGTCAAGAGAGAAGAGAATATGGCCTTAGAAACTACCAGAAAGAACAGACCAGACCAGAAATAAGGCCTGCAATTGCTGAATTTTACAGTGTACTTGATTATAGATCACTAAAATTCTTTAAACATAATGCCCTGAACTATTCCCTTTTTACAGCCTTTTAGCAAGTAGCTATTTATCCAAGAAATACACATTGAGTGCCTACTCTGTGTTTTGCCCCAGGGCAGTCACTGGACTCTGCTTACACTACAGGACGGCCAGAATGAGTGTTGCAGCCTTGGTTCCTAGGAAAATAACCAGACCCTTCTTTTAAAAGTCATATTCATAAATTTTATTCATTTTTAGGAAAGGACATATCTAAAATTACTACTCAGAGAATTCACCCTATGGTCCTCATACAAAAGCTGGATTTTGTCAAGGAGAAAAAGAATCTTTCTTGAAAAAGATTACAGAATTCTTTGTCCTAAAAATGTAGCACCTCATACATAGGATGTATAGCATAAAATAATGTGGCTTTCAACACATGTTCCTTCATAATTTGTGAAGTGTCTTCCCTATGCACACATGAAAAGTCCATATTTTGAGTATTAGTTAAATAAAAACTTGAGATCTTAAAATGTCTCAGCTTCCCTATTTCTAAACTAGGTTTATTCCATAGAACAAACTATTTCTCCCATTTTTAAATAATACACATTGTAATTGTTATTTCTTAAAGCAGTAAAACAGTTAATAGTTTTGTTTATAATGCTTGCTTTTTCTTCTGATTTGTAATTATTCAAAAAAACTAAACTAAATGTCTCAGACCCAACAGATAACACAATATAAACACTGAGGGCATGAGCTGAATGGATGCATCTCAGAGTAGTACAAACTGTGTTGTAACTTTCTGTCTCTATTCTGATACTAATTGCATTACCATCTACTTTTATCTATGCAATTTCCCATTTAATACACAACCAGCATCCTATTAGATTCTTCTTAGAGTAGGACCCTGAGAATAAGTCCATTAAGAAATCACATGTTATTTATAATACCTGTTTGAAGGTTTAAAGTGTGTCTAATTTTTAAGAAGGCAACAAAATTTTCCTACAAACGAAACTCATCACCATGTATACTTGGCACTGAAGTGCCCATCTGGTTTCAATATCTGTACCTATACATTTTTTAAATGGATGACAATCTCCTGACTTTGAAAAATGTTGAAATGCTATTGATAGGGTTCAAGTCCAGGCATAAGCTATGAAGGGATCTCACTACAGTAAGCAGAGCTGGTTTTCTCTGTGATTTGGATGAGACACCGCCCTGTTTCAGGTCTCTGTTAGCCATAAGCACAATTGGCATCGTTGCCGTGAATCCAGAGGCAAATCTGGGCGTATTTGAGGGGAGTGATGCGAACGGCAACATTGTAGTCCTTCTGGACCCCGTGGACATCCACCCACTGGTGGCCTGAGTAGACCGCAATGATTTTGCGCTTCCAGTTCTTTTTGTCTGGATCTTTCAGACGCAGATAGACCCCGGAACCGGTGGAGCCCGACTCAGCATCGCAGTATTGGTAAAGGAGATCGCTGGATTCGTCGGACACACTGCAAAACCGATACACCAACTGATCGGCCCTATCGTTATCAAATCCTGAGAAGTGGATCATTCCACCAGGCATTTTCCTGATCGCTGGGCTGATTCCAAGTTCCATGTATTTCTTTTTGTGCGCGCGCTTCAGCTCCAGGAGGGCATAGTCGTACTCCAAGGCAGCGTCCCCCAGGCCTCCTCGTGCCCAGCCCTTCGGAATGTGGGTATTCTTGACCCGGGTCCACTGGAAGGAAGGCCTCCCTTCGGCAAGCCTCTGACCCCGGCCAGCTTGTTTTCTGCTCCTCCCACCCTTGGCTCTCTCCTGCAGATGCTCTCTGGTACCCTCTCTTGGGTCACCACCACTAGCTTCTCTTCTGCTCCTCTTAGAACCTCGACGTTTCTTGCCTCCACTTTTATTCCTCATCTTCAACAACCCTACCCTTAGCTTTTTACTCCCTTTGACATAGTCCTTTCCATCATGAACGCAGTGGGCAGCAGTTAGAACGTGCTGAGGGGAAAGGAGAATGCCACTACAGCCCGTGGAAAGCTTCACAGCTGTGCTGAAAGGGAAATTGGTCAAGAACCTTTTGTCCAAGATGCTGAACCTGCTGTCGGTGCCATACACCTGTCTCTTTCTCCTGACAGATACTCCCTTTGCGGTGATATTTTGAGTCGGCTCAAGAACCAGATCTTGAACTTTCACCCTGGTTAAGGTTCGGGTGCCATTCTCAAAGACAGTCTCATAGGAGAGATAATCCTCCAATTCAGAAAGGCTGGGAGTTGGGAGTTCCTTCTGGCATTCGATGCCACACGCTGTATTTACCATCATCTTAGCATCTGCCTCAAATGCGGGGCTGGTGAGATGGAAAGTCCTTTCACTGACAATCCGGGGTACCTTTCTCAAGTGCCACATAAAATCCCGTTCCATTTCAGATCCATCAATGAGGGTCCACCCAGGGGTGAAAAATATCAACCAAAGTAGCATATTTTCCATTTTGATCTTCTAATTTTGTCCTTAAAAATAGAAAAAGAGAGAGGTTTACAATGTTTTCTTTTTAAGTCTTACTTATCCATTTCATTTAGCCCTTGGATCCTAAATGTACCTTCACCACAAAGAGGTGTCCTTATTTTCACCTTACCTAGATTTTATTGACATTAGATAAACACTGGTAAGTGGGCTCACACAGACTTCCAAAATCAGTAAATTGTTTTCCACCCAAACTTCCCTCCACCAGCCCTAATCCACCTCGTTCTCACCCCAACCTGTCATCTCCACCTCTATCTCCCCAACAGCCTCATGCCTGAGAGAGTAGAATACGGTTGTAGGTTCGGATCCTCTGTCGGCTAAGCCACACTCTCCTCCTTAGATAACCTACAACATTTTATCCAGATGATTTAGAAATAAAGATAAAAGCAAATGTGCTGCAGTCTTTTCTCACACTTAGCTACTTAAAAACAGGGATCATAACTTCTCCATCTCTAGACTGTAACTGCCTAGCACAGAGCTCAAAAAACTGCTCATTGGATACAGTGAATGTCCATGAACCGGGATTCGCAGCCCAAGCTGCTGTGATGGTGCAATGCAAATTCTTGGATAATATTTTAAAGCAGTAAGAGTATTAGCAATAAATAAATGGCTAATTAATCTTCTATTGATCTGCTTCGATTTTTATAGAATGCCTGGTCATAAAAAGAAAATATATAGCACAGGCCATTTTATGCCAAAGTAAGAAAAATGTACCAGGCATTTTTAAAAAACAAAGTTGTGCTTGAAACCACCCTCTAAGCAAAGCTCCATACAAAATGCCTTATGGTGGGACTTTACTGCAGTGAAAATTATTTGTAAGAATTTATGAAGTACAGGCTATTTGGGGGGGACATGATAATGGTTAGATATAGTCCCTTTTCACCATAGGTCTCACCATCTAAGACCAGTGTTCTTGTGTTATTTAAATATTGTTAAAGGTGCCAGTACATAATAAATTTTATAATACCTCTCCTACTGTTCACATCTTCTTGCCCTCTTTTTCTCTTCTTGAGGCTCACTGGCATGTACATGTATCTATTTAGTGGAACTGATATGTATCAGCCATCTTTGCTTGGAGGTGGGTACAGTAGGAGCACGCTGGAGCAGCAATTTTGAACCTCTGTGTCGCTATTATTTGCCAGCTATGCTCCAAGTCATTTTTAACTAATAGTTAAAATATCAAGACTTAAGCAAATGATTTGTACTTTGTATAAAGCAGAGGCAATTCAGCATTCGCTTAGTCCTACAATATCATCCTCAATGCTTTCTGGTAAGCTTTATTTTATTTATTTATTTTTTACATGGAAAAGAAAGCACATTAGCAATGGCCCACAGCCCTTGTACTACAGGGTACACCCACAGGATGTGTGCACCGGCACAAAAGGCAAAAGTCAACCCTGATGCAGAGTTCAATATCGGTCTCCCTTGATACAACAGAATTTATGTTGCCGTATACAAGTACAATAATTTTATTAACAAATTAAAACATTCTTTTGATCAAACAAATATGTATGCTACATTAACCTATTTATTGTTTAACTGTGATATATTAATGAAAACATAACATAATTAATTTGAACCATTATACATTTGGAAATATCAAGCAGGCCGGGTGTGGTAGCTCACACCTGTAATCCCAGCACTTTGGGAGACTAAGATGGGAGGATCGCTTGAATACAGGAGTTCAAGACCAGATTGGGCAACATACTGAAACCTCATCTCTACAAAAAAAAACTTTTAAAAAATTAGTCAGGCATGGTGGCACACGCCTGTAGTCCCAGGTACTCGGCAGGATCGCTTGAACCCAGGAGGTCAAGGCTGCAGCAAACCATGATCATGGCACTGAACTCCAGCCTGGGCAACAAAGTGAGACCCTGTCGAAGAGGAGAGGAGGAGGGGAGGTGAGGGGAGGGAAGGGCAAGGGAAGGGAAGGGAGGGGAGGAGATCTGCACTTATGTCACAATATTTTCTAATAGTCACCACTGCAAAACAGTAATTATATCATCAAGGATTTTGTAGAGTAGAGCCACTTAGTATTTTATTTTGTCTTCTATGCAATTTTTCACAATGGTATTTCATCAAGTTTATTTAATTAGAATGAAAATGGCTCACAAGTCAGTAACTCTACTGAGCGCTTGAAATTATAGCTCCCAGGATGAAAATTTATGTCCTTGGCTGAAAAAAAAAAAGTGAAAATCAAAGAGTTATTTGCTGCTACTTAGCTTATCAACAAACCAAAATAGATAAAAATGATATACATCATTATATATATTTTTAAATCTACTTGATTCTCAGCAAAATTTCAATCAAGGGAGTTGTTTTGGTGTGGGAAACTTTTTCTTAATTGCTTTTTCATTTAGCTCTTTATGACAACAGCTGTCCACTGTGTACTTAATATATGATTACATCAAAGCTTGAAAGTCAGCCAAATACCCACGTCAAGAGACACAAAGTGTCTCACTTGGTATATCTTAACGCTTCATACTAATGATCTGAGGGGTAATACACTTGTGAAAGGCATTCCTGGGCAAAATAAAGGATGCCTAAGTAGTGTTACTGTGATATTTTTTCCCCAGTTAGGTTTATCCTGTGCCATAATTCTGTAGCCAGGCTTTTAAGAAAGCCTCATCAGAGTTGAATTGTATTTAAGTATAATTTTATTTCTGGCTATGTAGATGACACTGGTTTATAAAGCTATTGTTCTAATCAAAGGCCTTGGACAATACTTTGGAAATTTTCAATGCTATTTGAAACCATGCTTGGTACAAAGCAATGATTTGACTTATCAAATGATAATACCAATGATACAGGCATGGTTTTCCTGCTCTGTGTTCACGTTCACATTCTCACAGCAGTTACGAATGGTGGTTGAGAGCCCATATCTTGGTTGCTCGCCAAAAGGAAACACCAGACCAGGGGTTCTCAAAGGACAGTCCCTATACTAGTAACTTCAGCATTACCTGGGAACTTGTTAAAAATGCTCATTCTCAGGGCCTGCCCCAGACCTACTGTTAGAAACTCTCCTGAAAGGGTGGTGGAGAGTGACTCCCAGCTAGGTTTCACCAGCCCTCCGGATGACTCTGACACTCAATAAAGTTTAAGAACCACTACAGTAGCCAAGGCTCTGGCGTAGCAACATGAGCCATACCCCAGAAGGTGCTCTTTCCAAGGATGATGGCTTACCTGGGTTTTAAACGACATCTGCTTCATCTCCGTGTACAAAATTAATTTATTCTGACTTCATGCTTTTACTATGTTAGCAACTGACAATATCATATCACTCAGCCAATTAATAAAAACAAACATAACTTACTTTTATTTTTATTTTTAATTATTTTTTGAGTCAGTCTGGCTCTGTCACCAAGCTGGAGTTCAGTGGTGTGAACTAGGATCACGTAGTGATCCTATGTGCATCATATGTCTCAAAAAAGAGAAATTCATAAGGTTTATATGTAATGCCTCCAATATCTGATACTACAGATCATTCAGTGGCATTGGTTCACCAGCCCTGCCTGGTGCCCTTTGAGGGAGCTCTGTGCAGTGGCACCACAGGAATAAAAGCCATGCCCACGTCTACCCTTGGGTATGGGAAGGGCAGAGCTTTGTAACATGACCTCAGAATCACAGTAATAAGAGGACATGGATTTAGTTAGCCTAATTTGGCCTGTAATTTAAAATTGGGCAAATGTTTAAGGACACTTTCTTTTGGAAAATCTAAGTTTGTCTTGTGGTAAAATGTCAATGTGGCATAAATGATAGCTCTTACTGATAGAGCAATCCACAGTTTGTTCAGTGGCTACATCTACATATGCCCATTATCCAAAAAGGACTAACTCATTGATCTAAAAAGACACAGTCCCAGTTGAAGGGGCAGCTATAATATTTTGAAAGTCTAACGTCCCTTGGCTTCCCCATCCCCCTCATTTTTCCTGTCTTCCAATATAATTGTGACCTGCACTGTCCATTTCCAGATGGTTTGGATTTGGGGCTTCAAATTCCAATTTTGGTTATTGAAAGCAAAGTTGCGGTGATTGCTGTTCACCACTGTGAGTCAGCATACACACAGCTGATTGTGGGCTGGACCCTGAAGGCAGATTGAGTAGAAGCGAATTAAGGAGGAAGTGGGAATGTCTGTGTATGTAGACGAACTCTTACTGATGGAAAAGATGTAATTACACATTTGTACCCAATCTATTAATAGAAGTGACCACACTTAACTACGAGATCACTTACTATTACTCTTTGTTATTTGTTTATAGTTTCTTAGAAATGTGATTGCTGACAGCGTTGAGAATATTTGTGTATCTGTACTCATAGTGGTTATGAGTGCAGACCAAGGAGTGGGAAGGCTTGGGTTCAATTCCCTCTTCACCACTTATGAGACATGTGCATGTGGGCAGTTCACTAACTCTCGAAGTTTCACTTTCCTCATCTGCAAAGTGGGGATAATATTACAGTAATTTCAACTTCATAACATTGTAATGGAGATTAAATGAGATGATACATGCAAAGAATTACTACTGAGCCCGGAGAATAGTAAGCAGTTAACACATGTCATTTTGTAATTATTATCCTACCTTAATTGGTGAATTGGTATCACTTCAAAACAGGTTGTTATATAAGCCAAAATTAGAGACCTTGTAGTTTTCTAAAAAGTCAGTTTTACAGTCAAATATTTTTATTTCAAGATAGTTTCCAACTCACTCTAAAATTCTTTTTCTTTGTTTTGTTTTTTGTTCAAGGAAAGCTTCACTTTAGAGACTTCCCAAATGAATGCTTTCCTAATTACTCATTTCTATGAATATCCATGGCTCTGTAATATATTTTTCTCATTGCTATTAAACTTAAGTGTGATTAAACACTATGCAGCCACAAAACACTTAAATTGCATTTTCTGTGTCTTATTTATAGCCTGGATCTACACTGGGAATTCTGGAACTGCATCAGACCCTCAGCCTAAAAAGAAACAGAGCCTATGTCGACATAATTAAGGGAGTGATCGACAATGAAAGAAAAACAACTTTTTGAGTGAGTCTATCTAGAGTATATAGAATCCTGTGATGAAAAGACACTATACCTTAAGGCTCAGTTTCTCTTTTGTGTTTTGTTTTTTACCCTAGAAGTTTATAGTCTAGCTTAGATAGAGCAGGCAAACTAGTGAAAGATTAGATGGCTGCCCACTATATTAATATTTCAAATCAGTTATTTTTCCTGTCTATGAGAAAGCAAAGATGCTGACCTACCATTGAAGGACCTGCGCTGAATTGCTTTCCCTCACCAGGTGACAAATTCACAATTACTTACGCCTTTCTTTTCACCTGGTTCCTTGTAATGTCTAGTGAGGTACTTGTCCATATTTATGTATATAGCATGTTGCCACGGGACACAACTTTGCATTGATCCGTCAAACAGTTCCTGGGAGGCTGCTGTGGGTCAGGAACTACTCAGTCATATCAATGACCCTGTAGGGCCAACACCACCCTCTACCTTAGTGTGTATGTGAGTACACGCCAATGATTGCATGACCACCTTTTAAAACTTGGCTGTCCTCCATTTAGCCATCTGCAATCCCAACCACCTGTCCTTCCCAACACCACTGGCTCTGTTTACATGGATACCTAAATGTGAAGACATGCTCTCATCTCCTCCTCTACTTTCATCCTCCAACTACTCAGGATTGACACACGACAGGGAGACACTGGGGCCTGGCCAGATGATTCTGAATAACTGCAGAGAGAAATGGCTTAGGCAAAAGGCCACAGCAGGAGAGGGGGAGAGTTACAAGTGACATAAACAGGAATAAAGCAAGCACTAAAGAAAGCGGTGATGTTTGGGATGACAATTGTAAAAACTTTCATAGTCAGTTTTATTTGGGGGAACAGATGCTGAGGAGAAGGGGTATCTTATGAAATCTAATCCCTGACCCACTGAGGCGCTCCCTGACAGCAGCACTGCATGGAGATAACATTTAATTTAGAAAGTGTATGAGAAAATAACAGTGTCTGTAAGGTAATAAAAAGGGGGAGTAAGAACTAGGGTGTTTCAATGATTATGGGGGCAGGGCTTTGAAGCCAAATCAACTTTAAGTACACCTGCCACTTGTTACACTGTGATCTTGTGAAGGTTACCTAATCTCTCTAGACATTTTTTCCCACATTTATTAGATAGAGATAATATTTTAGAATATTTTTGTGAGAAACTAGTATGATAAGCACTATGCCCAGAGCACCGTGAGCACTCTACAAAGATTAAAGCCAGTGGTTTTCATATCAAACAGGGGGAGCCAACACTCAGGTAGATAGTTACAAGGTATTTCATACATCTCTAACTGCCTCATTGTGGCATGCCAAATATCCTCATCCCCAGGACCTGTGACTATTTCCCACACACGAGAAAAGAGACTTTACAAATACGATTACGTTAAGGATTTTAAGGTGAAGTGGTTAGTCTGGATTATCCAGGTGGGTCCAATGCAATCACAGGGGCTCATATAAGAAGGAGGCAGACGGGTTAAGAGTGGGAAGAGTTGCTAGATGGAAGCGGAGGCCAGAGTAATGCAGGATCATGAGCTGAGGCATATGAGTGGTCTCTAGATGCTGAAAAAGGTAAGGAAAAAAGTATTTCCTAGAACTTTCAGAAGGAGGAACATAAATGAAAATGTGTTGTTTTAAGAAAAATATGCAGAAATGCAATTTTAAAACTAAAAACAGAAGATCACAATACAACTTTAGATTTCTTTTCTTTTTTTTTTTTTTTTTTTGAGGTGGAGTCTCGCTCAGTCGCCCAGGCTGGAGTGCAATGGCGTGATCTCGGCTCACTGCAAGCTCGCCTCCCGGGTTCACGCCTTCTCCAGCCTCAGCCTCCCAAGTAGCTGGGACTACAGGCGCCTGCCACCATGCCCGGCTAATTTTTTTTGTATTTTTAGTAGAGACAGGGTTTCATCGTGTTGGCCAGGATGGTCTCGATCTCCTGACCTCGTGATCCACCCATCTCGGTCTCCCAAAGTGCTGGGATTACAGGCGTGAGCCACTGCGCCCGGCCAAAACTTTAGATTTCTGATCTCCAGATGCATGAGATAATAAATTTGTGTTGTTTTAAAGCACTAAGTGTTCGGTAATTTGTTACAGCAGCAGTAGGAAACTACTACACTTACAAAGGTGAGAATCGAGTTTTCACAACAGTCTGCGTGACTGTTTAGAAAGAAAGAAGTAGTAGGAAGTGGCGGAGGCTGTGGCTCACACCTGTAATCCCAGCAGTTTGGGAGGCCGAGGTGGGTGGGTCACTCGAGGTGAGCAGTTCCAGACCAGCCTGGCCAACGTGGTGAAACCCCGTCTCTGCTAAAAATACAAAAATTAGCCGGGCGTGCTGTTGCACACCTGTAATCCCAGCTACTCGGGAGGCTGAGGCAGGAGAATCCCTTGAACCGGGAGGCAAAGGTTGCAGTGAGCCGAGATCACGCCATTGCACTCCAGAGCGAGACTCCGTCAAAAAAAGAAAACAGAAGTAGTAGTAGTAGGGAGTGATTAAAAAGTAGAAAAGGGCCAGGCGCGGTGCCTCACACCTGTAATCCTAGCACTTTGGGAGGCTGGGATGGGAGGATCACTTGAGTCCAGGAGTTTGAGAGTAGCCTGGGCAACATAGGGAGACGGTGTCTCTACAAGTGTGGTGGCACATGCCTGTGGTGCCAGCTACTCTGGGCTGAGTTGGGAGGATCACCTAAGCTGGGAGGTGGAGGCTGCAGTGAGCTGTGATTGTGTCACTACACTCCAGCCTGGGCAACTAGAATGAGACAGGGCAATCCTGTCTCAAAACAAACAAACAAAAACAGTGGAAAAGAATGTTTCCTTCTGAGACTTAAAATATAAATGAAAATGTGTTATTTTAAGAAATAATATACAGAAATGCAATTTTAAAACTAAAAACAGAAGATCAAGATAAAACTTCATAGTGGTAGGATGCAATATTGCTAGAGGAAAAACAAGAATTAGAACAAAGTAGATAAATTTGTCTATTCAACAAATGCATACTAACTGCTAACTGTGCCGTGCATTTCGAAGCCTTTTTTAAAGAATCTCTCTGATAGTCCTTAACTGTTGAGTTGGACTAGAACATTTTTAAGATTTCTTCCAGCTTTAAAGTTCTGGAGTAAACCACAAATGAGAAAACACAAGTAATTACTCATCAGTGCTTCTCAGGAAGGTTCAATTCCTAGTCATCCAGGAAGAACTTGCCTGTTATCCATGTTGCTACCACTAGATGGCAGAGTTAGCCTGGTGATGGCACATCTAAGGCGGGTATTTAAAATGTTTACACTTACTCAGCTGTGAAATAGATTTTATTTTTAAAAGCATGTAAGATTCAGCAGGGGCAAAACTTTTAACTGGCTAATAATATACTAAATGGCTGTGACATAGGGAGACATATGGAATTTATTACATTTAGAAAACCCACCTACAGGCCACAGAGCCCATCCTGATGAACTGAGGGCTGATAATGCTGTCTACAGCCAGACAATTTTCTGGCAGATAGTTTTTCAAAAACAGTTGTAGTGCCAGCACACTTCCAGCATGACCTACAGCACTGTGAACTAGTCCCCCAAACGTGCCACAATTCATTTCAATGCTAAGAAAAATCTTGAACGTGCCAAATATTTCACATATGGTCATCAAATACTTTATAATCCATCACTAAAGGGTAAGCTCTCCACTGATTCTAGGCTGAGAATAAATGGCAAGAAAGTTCATTGACAGTGGGCCAGTTTCTATTCAAAATATCATACCATAGCACTATTTTCAAGTTTAGTTTCATAAATGGAGACCAAAAAAATGTCTGCTTAAAAAGTTTGGCAGTACTTGAGGGAAAAGAAGCTGGTAAAGTTACACAGTTGATTATTTTACAGTAACCCACAACTTCTGTTTCTCATCACAATAAAAAACAAAACCTCCCTTTGTTTGGGGGCTATTTTTACATGACCCGTACATCTCAGTTTCTGCATTGCTATGGATAAATCAAATTGTGGGTGAATGACATTAAAGGAACCCCAAGAGGACTCTTTCATATGCTGCCTGATGAAGTGCACAGCATATAGCTCTAGACTTAGCTGTATTTTTCAAGTTGGCCTTTGAGAGCAAAGAATATCTATAAACAGGTATGCTGCTTTTCAGGTTTTAAAGCATCTGTGGTCACAATGTTTTTAGCTAACCCACATCAGTTTTACCTATACGAAGCTTAACGTTTTTTAATTATAGAATAATAGCTTGCATACTACTAATTTAACTTTACTGTTTCCTAACCTCTCCATCTCAGATTTCTCATCTGCAAAGTTAACTCAGTGCTAAGGTAAAGTAGCTCAATCCCCCCAAATTCTGAGTCCGATCCTACTTTTAAAATGCAATATGCTTGTTGGATATTTGAGCATTGGGCAGAGGAAAATCATTTACCCAGTGGAGAAAATTAACTCATACTAGCAATTGTTTATTAACATCTAATGAACATATACTGTATGTCAAGTATATGCTAAACAATCTCACATTTTAAAACGTGAAAAAGCTTCTTAAAAGCATGCAGTTTTCCCAGCTATCTGGAAGAAAAATGGGGGACAGTATCCACGTCCACCACTTCCCTCACTAAAACAACTCCTCTAATATTTCCTAATAAAAATAAAATTCCATATGATACTTGGCCGCTACCTTCAAGCCTACATGTCTTATTTGGCAGGGATTTTAACATTCTGTCTTCTAAATTATAAACCAGATTCTAAATATAATTCTCCAGCCAGCAAAATATGACTTTTATAATCCTCTGTGGAGACAAATGTACTTCGGATAAAACAAGAATGAATTTCAGAAGTCAGAAGGGTTAATAAGGGGTGAAAGCCCCCTAGACACAGCATGCAGCTTCTTTTCAAATCAAGGACAGAGTAAAAATGTCAGAGCAATCAAGCGGGAGTGTTTCTACAACTTTTTAAAAAACCTTTTATTATAGAAAATTTCAAGACTACACAAAAGCACAGTGAAAAGTATTAAAAGTTGAGAGAAAACTATAACCCCCATGGGCACATCACCAGCTTCAACTATTGTCAATATTTTGCCAGTGTTTCATCCACCACCACCACCCCACACGCTTTTTTTTTTTTTTTCAGCTAGAGTATTTCAAAGCAAGTCAAAAGCTTTTCTACTTCATTTCGCCTCCTCATTTTCTAAACGTTTTCCTATGCTCCTTTTGCTGACCCCTGCAGCCAAGTTGATAAAAGGGTAGAGGGGAGAGGCTAGCTTTCACAGTAACCCCCCCAAAGAGACTTTTCAGGAATGCGTTTTATACCTTTCTCAATGGCATCTGTTAACAATCATAAAAATAAAGAGGGTCCCCTCTGGTACTGCTTAAGCAGAAAGAATTCCATTTATATTCCAATGCAAACATTGTTGCTGTTAATATTCAACTGTGCAGAGGCCAGCACACAGAATTGCCTATGGGAAGGGTGGTTAGTTTCTTTGAGGACTGAAGGAAAGTGCCAAGTTTGATCCCTTTCTTCAAAGTCCTTCAAAGAAGCTCTCCTCGGGTAGGTCCTGCCTTTCTCAGGGAAATTTCTAAGTTCTAAGGTTGTTGGGTTTGGGGAGCTTCATCTTTACCTGCGAGGCTTGTTTGGTCCCCGAGGGCACTGTCAGCTGAGATCAGAGCTGGGAGCCTCGCAGCCAGCCTGAGCCGGAGGCCGCCCCGCCAAGGCCGGGCCACAGCACCCGGAGCTCGCCACTGAGACTGCGGAGGAGGAGAGAGCTGCACCGCGGCAGGAGATGGGAGGGGAAAGGGGGCGATGACGAGGGGGGGCGGGCGCGGTGGGATGGAGAGGGGGGAGGGGAGGGGGAGGAGGTGGGCAAGAGGAGACGGAGAGGGAGGGCGGAGAGGGGATTTCCCTGGAGGAACGGGGCGGACCTGGCGGTGTCTCGCCCCAGCATTTCTGCCCCCAAGCTGACTTAAGCAGTAGGAAAAATTCATGAGTAGGTTCACAGGGGATGCCTGTCCCTGTGATAGTATATGCACTCCTTTAACAGTCTCAGGAGTTGTTCAGTAAGAGTCTCACTCCTCACTGCGTGCTGTTGAGACCCCAGGCACCTAGAAGAATGGAGGGCGCCTCCCCAACCCTATCCCAAGCTAGTCTCCACCCGGGACCTCGCTTCTCTGGACACACAAGCCGCAGGGTTACCCCGACTTGTACCAGGCGCCCAGGCTGCACACGAGGATGGGGGCCTCAGGCTGGGACGCCTGGACCCCCGGGAGCGTCCTGCGCTGCCTCCAGGGGGCGCGCGTCAGTTTCCGTCTGCAGGGAAAAGGCTGGTTTTCTTCTTTGGGCGAGTAACCTTTAAGGTCCTTTCTCATCTCAGTCCCACCAGCATTCTAACCTCATCCGTTCTCTCGACCTTTTATTCTCCTTTAGGAGAGGGGTGGGGGCCACATGAGAAAGGAAGCTTCATTCGTTTAGCAACAAATTCTAGTGGGTGACAGGTCTGGGGCAAGACGCACTGATACAACAATGAGTATAAAACTCGGTCCTGGCCCTGAAGCAGGGAGATCAAGTAAGTGAGTGCACAAGTACTTACAACACAAGGTCTTAGCATGCCTTGTAACACCTGGTTCGTTAGTGGGTTATTGCATATCTCAAGTTTCTATGTACTTTTAATGAGATCATAACATACTTAGCATTGTCCCTCGTTATACTCAACGGACTGGCTCCAGGCCCTCTCCCCCTCAGCACCCCCACACTAAAATCATCTCATATTCAAGTCCAAGTCCAGCTGTGGGCCCTGGGGAACCTGCGTATGGGAAAAGTCTGCCCTCTGTCTAAGCATTTCTGCCTGAAAATACTGTTTTCTATCTGCTTTTGGGTGAAAAAAAATCTGTGTATAAGTGGACCTGTGCAGTTCAAATATGTGTCCAAGGGCCAACTATGTATACGGTTTCATTGCTGTTTTCTCATTTAGCATTGTTAACATATGCATTTACCCACATAGTAAAATCTATTGGTAACTTTTACCAGTTAGAATTAGTTCTGAAGCTCTCTGTCTCACCAATTAGATCATAATAGTCATATTCATCTTCGAATCACCACCATCTACCACAGGGCCTGGTATATAGTAGCTGCTGGATTATACATGGAACTAAAAAGTTTGCTAGTCAGATGGAGTGTGGAGAAGTCACAAAGTCTGGAACTCAGAATGGGAATCCTGCCTGACACTAAATAGCTGTGTGCCCTGGGCCTCCGCTTTTTCATCTGTAAATTGAGATGGTTGAGCTGGAGGAGTTCCAAGGCCTGCAGCTCTCAAACATTTTTGGGATTCTAACACTGTATAAATCCAGAAGGATTCACTGTGGACCCAGGTCTGCTTCCTTCACTTTATTCAGCATTCTCCACTGGCATCACAGAAAGCAGACTTCCAGGGCTCTCTCATTTTCATGCCCCCCTTCCTGAGCCTTTGACCCCAAGCCCTCTTGTACCCTATTTCTGGATCTATTCCAGGTTGTCTTATCATCAATTTGACTGTTTTCAAAATTTATCGCTTTACTTCATCTGGTCCTGATGCTTCATATTTACTATTTCTCTAGTTCTAGGTTTCTGGCTTCCTCCTTATTTTAAAAAAATTTTAATTCATTAAATTTTGAGAGACAGGGTTTTTAAATTCTCACTCTGTCACCCAGGCTGGAGTGCAGTGGCAGGATCATAGCTGACTGCAGCCTCAAATTCTGGGCTCAAGCAATCCTCCCACCTCCACCTCCCAGGTACACAGGCACATGCCATCTCACCCAGCTTTTTAAATTATTTCTTTTGTAGAGACAGGGTCTTGCTATGCTGCCTAGGCTGGTCTTGATGTCCTGGCCTCAAGCGATCCTCCTGCCTCAGCCTCTTAAAGTGCTGTGATTACAGAAGTGAGCCGCCGTGACTGGCCAGAATTCTGGCTTCTCTTATTCAGGATTTCCTCTCCTGGCCTAGTCCAGGCCCTCAGGTATTCTATAGCAAAGTATGAGCAGTACAGAAACCCATACCAAACTAGATTGTCAACCCATCAAATTCCTCATTCTGGTCTTGTAATGATGGTCCTATAATTTTCCAATGCTTCTCAACCAGCTTTCTGCATGGGAATGAAAACTTTGGATAATATAACTCTTACCATTTTGGGAAATAATGCATTATAGGAAATGTTATCAGTTAAAAAAAATAAACTCATAAAAAAGTTTCCGGCCATGTCTCCCCAAGCTCCTAGACTTTATCTTCAATTATTGTGACTATCGTGACCAAAGACTTTATCAAATTACTTTTAATACAACCCAAATTCTTGGTTAATGCACCAACAAAATTGATAACTATCTGTCCTTTGTGAGGTCCCCAGCTTAATGGAGGCATTTGTATGCTTCTCCAGAAATGGAACCAAGAGGCCCAGAACACATCTTCTGTCACATTTCAGGTCACGAGGGGTGCAGTGGCCTCTCTAGAAGAGAAGCCATGACCACTGTCAGGCCTGGCTATGATTAAGGCTATACTACTTAGCCTTTTTTTCTAGACTTGATTTCCCAACAGGCTGAGATCAAACTAGAATAAATCTCTATCCAACACTAAATCTTACTTATCATGGAAATGTACTTGGAAAGTTTTAGCTGTGGAAAGACAGGAAGAGGAGATGTTTCACGGTCCATGGTGAAGGTCTAACTGATGACTCAACCTTGTAGAGGGACCTGAATTGCTTTGGCTGTAATCTTCCTGTTAACTTTTAATCCCAAGGTTTTATCAAAACTCTTTATTATTTATTAGGCTGTATGGTTGTGCCTGTTTAAAAACCTAGGGGTCCTTTAGTTAAGGCAGACTGAGAAAATTAAGCAGACGTAATAAGTAAAAAAGATAAGATAACATTTGTCCTCAAATTAGATATACCGTGATAGAAGCCACCTATGATCTGCTAATTTGAGAAACAGTTGCTGGCGTTCCACAAACCTGCAAAACCATTGGCTTTCTCTAATTTTCTGGGTGGCCCAAGGAAATGCAATGATGTTTTCCCCCAAAAATCTAAAAGTTGGGTCCCTCAGTGCAGCCCCTCCTCCATTTGGTCATGTTCTTTCTGACAGGCAGTGTTGATCTCTCTACTGCCTTTGTGCCAGCACTGGTCCTGGGTACTTGCCACACTGTTTCAGAATTATTTTTTTCCATGTCTGCCTCCCAAATAGGACAGCCTCAAGGGCAGCAAAACTTTTATATATCGGGCACTAAGTACAGTCCCTACAACTTAGATGTTTAACAAATGTTAACTGAGAAAATCAAATGGACCAGAATCAAGACATTCTACCACTCTCATCTGTAGTTTAGACACAATAGAGTGAATTATCAGAGGAAACTGGATTTCTTACAGAAATCAGAGACTTAACCTAGAAGCATCATAAATAAGTATAAATTAAAAATCTGAAGAGGACACGAACTCCGGGAAGTGCAGCCAGGACTAAAGCACTGGGCCCCAACCAGAAAGTCTCCGAGAGACAGGATTTCACAGGACATTGCCAGAGGAGAGAGACTCCTGTGAAGTTTAATTCATAGGCCTGTAAATTAAGGCTAATGGATCAGAGTCATTTATATTCCAAGTTTGGAAATTTATGATAGCTTTTTGTTTTATTTTTTATTATTACATGTTTTCTTCGTTCTGGAAATGATGATTAAATTACTAGATGACATGAATAAGCCTTCAATAAAGAGCTTTATCAGAGTCAAAGTATCCTGGGCAAACCACCTATTTAATCACATACCCAGTCAAGAAGAATGAAGGCTATTCCTCCTCCTTCTACACAGCCTCTGAATATGGAACTGAACCGACCATGGATAAGAACAGTGTACTCAATGGAAATATATCTTGGATTAGGAAACTAAGGTTTGAACCTGAACACTGCCGCTTATTAGCCATGTGATTTAGGCCAAGCCACTTAACCTCTGGGAGTCCCTGTCCCCTCATTTGAAAAGTTAGCATGATAAAAGTTGTCTGGAAGAGTGGTTATGAGGGGCAAATGTAAGAATGTATGTGGACACCCTTAGCTGTGGCCTGGCACATAAGTGCTCGATAAGGAGAGCCAGGAATTGGCCCCAGGAGCAGAGTCCAGTAAGTGACATATGACTGGTTTTTGTGCTTCCACGTGACTCCCAGGAAAGGCAAGAGACCACGGTACCTCTAATGGCAGCTTCTCTCTGTTATACTCTCCCTTCCTTTTTTTTTTTTTCTTTTTTGACATGGAATCTTGCTCTGTCACCCAGGCTGGAGTGCAGTGGCGCAATCTTGGCTCACTGCAACCTCCGCCTCCCAGGCTCAAGCGATTCTCCTGCCCTGCCTCAGCCTCCCGAGTAGCTGGGACTACAGGCGTATGCCACCATACCCAGCTTATTTTTGTATTTTTAGTAGAGATGGGGTTTCACCATATTGGCCAGGCTGGTCTTGGAACTCCTGACCTCAAGTGATCTGCCTGCCTCGGCCTCCCAAAGTGCTGGGATTACAGGTGTGAGCCACCGCACCCAGC